>NC_081336.1:4943056-5243056 GCF_022539665.2 Daphnia carinata | reverse complement strand
GTCGCCAATAGCATCGACGGTATGGGAAACTCGACGAATATCCATTTCAACGATTCACTGTTGTTATCCAACACTAATGAGAATGCGTTCTAGAGCAAGGAGCAGTTGGTGTTTTTGAACCAGGTTCCTCGAAAAGCCTTCGTCATTGTGGGCTTAATTGTCTCAACTATAGGAATCATGGGGGTAGTGGCCTACAGACACTCCTCTTCATCTTTTCGAGGTGCTTTTTCAATTTGCAGTTGTATCTCAAAACACTTAAGTGTTCGGTACACAATGAATAATCAATGGATTCTAACTTGTTGATTTTTAATTGCAGATTCAAAAGGTTATTAAGATCTCATCCAGCAAATACGTTTATCACTAATTTATCTTTTACCGACATGGCAGCATCAGCTCTTCATTCGATGGCTTCCTATTCAAATTTTCAACAGATATATTGTCACGTGGAATCCAAGGACACACACGTGTTAATGGATTTCACGTGAAACTCTTCTCCCGTCCTGGACTGTAAGGTCAAGTAGAGTTATCTACTTGACCATCTTAACTACTCCTTCCGTATAAGCTTTCTCCTTTACCCTATAAAAGGGTTAGAACGTTCGTAGCGGTCATTTAGGTATTATCTAGATGAAACGCTTTCCCTAGATTCTTCCGGCGTCACCCGGTAACAGGGTGACCCTTGCCTTTAAATACCCCGAGCCTAAGTAGGTTCGGGGTTCAGTCTTCTCCAGAAAGTGCCTTAGATTGTTCCTTCCAAATACACTCCGTTCTCCTCTAAACACTGTCTCAAGTGATCTTACTTCCAAACCTCGGCTTCCCCCCGCAATTCCCCTTCACAATTGGTGGAGATGCAGGTCGCATTTTGTTTTCGTTCGGTTTTCTTGTTTATCGTTCTTCTTCTATTGATTTTTTCCCCAGGGGGGGAATTTCACATTTCCTTTCGCTTCCTTCATCCGGCTCGCTCGTTCTGATTCTTGTTTCGTAGATTCTTCCTTACAGTCCGTTTACTCCTTATAGCAAATTATTGTTTTACCCCGTTTAAATCGTCTTTCGTTGAGCCCCGTTCGTATTTTGTACTCAAAGCGTATTCCGTTCGACCCCTAGGACGATGGCACGGACCGGCCATCGTCCTAGCAAATGGAACTCGTGCTGTGCCATTAGGGGGGCACAGATTTCCATCACATATCGCAATAAAACGGTTTCAGGAACAGCAGTAGTGTGACCAATAAATGAGATTGAGTTTTTTAATGGGAAACGACTTTTTGCGACAATTTGGACACCTTCATGTGGATTACACTGGCGAACAGGCACACGTTATTTTGGGGGACCTGCCATTTTTTGCGTTGAATTTCCCGGAACCACCCGTTCGACACACTAAACTTTGGTCGCTGGAAGGGTGTATAATTCCGGCATTTTTAGTCGTATCGGTTCTTACGACTTTGGACACTCAGTTTCCCGGGGTTTTTTCTGTTTACCCCGTCGGAAAAGTAGCTATCAACTAAATCACTGTCAGTGGGTCATGCAGTGCTGTCTAACACAACACGATCGCTCCCAGTGACCAATCTGTCCGCCATTCCGGTCTGGTTAAACAAACATTCTACTCTAGGGACTCTCCAACCTTATACGGACGACGTGGTAGTTTGTGATCTCCCTGACTCGTTCGATGGAGCGAACCAAGTCGTTTCAAATGATACCCTACCGTTGGAAAAAAACATGTCAGAGACCAGTCTCGAAACCAACCTTAATCCTGACTTGAGCCCGCAACAAAAACTCTCTCTGATGGCTCTGCTACAAAGTTATCGGCAAACGTTTGCATTATCAGATACGGATATCGGTTACTGTTTTGTGGCAGAACATCCAATAAATCTGAAAGAAGGTACAACTCCAGTGTGTCAACGTCCATATCCTAGTGCGTGGAAAGCTCGAAAAATAGTTCAAACTTTATCCGAAGATATGTTAAAAGCAGGCATTATCGAACGATCCGATAGCCCATGGGGTGCTCCGGTGGTGCTCATTAAAAAAAAAAGATGGGTCATGGCGATTTTGTGTGGACTACCGCGGTTTAAATGAGGTCACAATTAGGGATGTTTACCCGTTACCACGCATTTCGGATATTTTAAGCAAGCTGGAAGGCGCCGAATATTTTTCAATAATGGATCTCCAGTCGCGGTACCATCAGCTTCCTTTGCGTAAAGAGGATCGAGAAAAAACAGCCTTCATTACAGCGGATGGACTATATCACTTCAAGGTACTGCCCTTTGGTCTCTCAAATGGTCCTAGTTCCTTTCAACGAGCGATGGACATTATATTGGGCGGTCTTCGATGGTCGTCATGTTTGGTATATTTGGATGATGTGGTTGTTTCCACAGAGGCGAATATTTATGGGTTATCTATCGCGAAGCCCGAGTGTCAGTTGCAGTCGTTAATAATCATTTTCGCCTGTTCATTGATATTCCTATCTATGACCATGCTCAACACTTCAATCTGTTTCAGACCATTTCTCTTCCCAAACCAACAAAAAACGGTTCACACGGAGTGCGTTTTACCAACATTCCGGATTTTTTGGCTGTTGCGCCAGATCTTGATACATTCATCGAACTTTCCAGTATAGAAATTTGAAATTGCCGTCAACTTGACAAACAACTTTGCGCTTTCCATACTGGATTCTCCAAACGGGGGGCCCGTACATCCTGTGCTGTTGCCTTATTTACGAATGACGTGTCACAAATTGGTTCTTACTGTCAAACTCAATTTGTACATTGGATTGGCCTGGAAGTGGCATATTTAGGCCAAAACCAATGGGCCTTTTCGGCCGTAAACCCTCATAGTGTGGTGTTCTCCTGCCCACCGGATTACAAACGACCTCCCCCGCAAAGATTACAGTTACCTCCTATTGGATACTTCGAGATTCCCTCGGGTTGCACGGCCAGAACCGATCACTGGATTTTTCCAGCCAGTTTGGAAGGTTCCACGGTGTCCACAGCTATCGCACTCCAAATTCCGAACTTACCAGACTTTCGTCCCAATATCACGTATAATAAAGCCGCAATCGTAATCCCATTCCCGGTTACCAACACCTCTCATTTAACTCGCATGAGTGAATTATTGTTACAACAGGCAGCTGTAGAAGGGAAAGCATCGATGACGCATGACCAAATTGTGCGTTTGCTGAAATCTTCCAGTCCAACGGCCACCCATCAATGTGCTTACCCTTATGAATGGGTGGTAGCGTTTACTCTCTTTGTGGGTTTATTATCTTTTTTTGCTGGAGCTATAAAGGAAATGATGAGCTACAATTTTTTAAAGAACTAATGTATAATTTATAAAGACCTCCACAACTTTTACTACCCTACTAAACATTATAAAGAAACTAGTCTTACTTTAAAAACTGTCGGACATCAACTGTAAGCATTCCAGCACTTCTAGATTTCTTAACCCTCGGTTTAGGTGGGCTTACTGTCTTCACGCTGCTCCTGTCCCGCCGGATGATGAATCATCTTGGCCAAAGGAACGGAGTTTACGAAATCGCCGATTATCATCCCGTGCGGCCCACTGGACCGCCGAAGCTGGAGGAAGACAACTGATTCTTTCGTGTTGAATTGGCCCATCGGGTCGATGGCCTCTTCGTGGGGGGGATCTGTCACGTGGAATCCAAGGACACACACGTGTTAATGGATTTCACGTGAAACTCTTCTCCCGTCCTGGACTGTAAGGTCAAGTAGAGTTATCTACTTGACCATCTTAACTACTCCTTTCGTATAAACTTTCTATTTTACCCTAGAAAAGGGTTAGAACGTTCGTAGCGGTCATTTAGGTGTTATCTAATGACCATCTTTCCCTAGATTCTTCCGGCGTCACCCGGTAACAGGGTGACCCTTGCCTTTAAATACCCCGAGCCTAAGTAGGTTCGGGGTTCAGTCTTCTCCAGAAAGTGCCTTAGATTGTTCCTTCCAAATACACTCCGTTCTCCTCTAAACACTGTCTCAAGTGATCTTACTTCCTAACCTCGGCTTCCCCCCGCAATTCCCCGTCACAATATTCCTAAAAAATATTCCAAAAACAGGAGAACAAAAATGGCTTTCTCTACTGAACAAAACGATAACAAAGACTGAGAACAAAGAGTGACGCTTTGCTTAAACGTTGCCTGTTCGCAAAATTCGCGTAGTTGCCATTTTTTTAATTTTTCTCCACCCCTTTTTTCGAAATATTATTAAAATAATATCACCCAAAATTTAAAAAAAGGAGCTTCAATGTTGCACGTATATCGACAGTTTCTCTTGTTAGCTACAGCTATAGTTACGTCTGCTGTTGTTTACTTGCGTGCATTGCTACTGTTGTTTTACAAGTGTTTAAATAACCATCGTTTTGATTGTTTTCGACATGTCACCGTGTAGACATTTTATGTTTTGTAAAGTTTTCTCTGTTCTACTGAAAAGGTTCATCAAGTTGAACTGAAATGGAATATGAGTCCATATTCCTTACACACAATACTTTCTTAATTCTTTTGTTTGTATTGCAATTACAGGATATTTTTTTCAAAATGGGACAGAGTAGTGGGGTGCAGGAATACTGCTTAAGATGGAACAACCATCACAGCACGCTAGTGTCTGTGATGGATGTGCTTCTTCAAAAGGGTAGCCTGGTTGATGTTACCTTGGCTGCCGAAGGGAAGTCTATTCAAGTGCATCGTTTGGTTTTATGTCCCTGTTCTAATTACTTTCAGGTACTTAATAGTTTTATTAATAGCCTGCTCATCATTTGTGATATTTCATTTGACCATACTAATAAATGTTTTCATTAACAGGAACTACTCTCATTACATTGGGATAAACAAGCTGTTGTATTCCTAAAAGATGTCAAGTTTGATCACTTACAAGCACTGGTAGACTACATGTACAGGGGAGAAGTAAATGTATCCCAGGATCAACTAACTGCATTTTTAAATACAGCAGAGGCCTTAAAGATCAAAGGGTTAGCTGATGGTGATCGGGACAGAAAGAATAAAAAGAGAATTTTGGATAAAGCCATGCATTCCTCTTCTCCATCATCATCATCAGTCACCGAGTCACCCAAACGAGTTCGCAAACAATCCAAAGAAGATACACCTCCCACAGACAAAACCTAGCTATCTCAACACCATTTGCCTTCTCTTGTTCGCATTCCACCTACAGCCGCAACTCCTGTCGCAGCGCCCAATGATCGAAATGAAGCCCCGTCCCATCTCCCACAGATAACCGCCCTGATGACGATTTGCACTCTAATTCGGCAACCGATAACCTAAACATTGAAATTGAAGACGGAGAGGAATATTCAATGGTAGAACCCAAGATTGAAACTGAGCTTGAAGCTGATTACAGTGGTGGTAGTGGTGATGAAGAGGATTGGAGCGATTCAGAATATCCATCTAGGATCGACGCATCGCGTAGCATGAAAGATTGTGTTTTTCAGTTTATCCCGTGACTTTGTTCATATTTGTTTTTATTACGTGTCGAACAGAAGAACAAGGCTGGAACGATGACGCCGATGGACATATGAGCGGAGAAGGACAAGCACATCTGGACCATGTTGACCTAAATAATTCTGCAAGAGGTAGGCAAATTTGAATTTTCATCTAGATTTTTTTCAATTTTATCCCTTAGAAAGAGAAAAGAAACCATGTATGGGGTATTTTTTCCCGTTTCTGAGTGTCTGCAGTTGGGGTTGGATTTATTTATATTTCCGTACCAGTACATTTCTCGACACATTGGTTGACCCAACCATTGCTTTCCTCGCTTTTCATTTCTCGATAATTTCCCCAACAACCTTGCCTCCGACGTGCTCTTTGGATATTGGCTCCTTTTCTTCACATTTGCCTTTACCCTTTTTCTCCATCCGTTATGATAGTAAGCTTATTGAATCGATAGAAAAATAGCTCGTTCCATTGCAACATTAGGGCACTCTTTTGCCCTATTTCTTTCTTTCAACCAGTCACAGGCAAGCGTATTGTACGAGGGTCAGTGCAAATGAGCTAGGAGTTTACATGGCTTGGGAGGGCGCCAACTGGTAGGATGAGAATGAAGCATAGAGCACGAGGAGAAAGAGGCTGACACGTTGTTGTTTTTCTCTTTCTCTCTGCGTTTTCACCTTAAAGTTCAGGTGGAAGATTCAAAGGACGAGGAATCGGAAGTGGATGTGGAGGTGGAACCCGAGGGAGAAGCTACTAAGTACCGTTGTGTCCGTTGCGCCCGCGGCTATAACCGGCGCGACAACCGCGACCGCCACACCCGACTCTAGGGCGGAAGGCCAGGGCGTTTCCGCTGCCCCATCTACCCTGGCCACATACAATGCATGGCTTTACAAATGAATCAATTCACTTCAAAGCCGACGATGTGGTTAGAACCTACAGTTTTAATATCTATCTCATCTGTCTCTCTCTCTCTCTTTGTGTCTGTCTCATTTCTTCGTCAGATGATTAACAACTTCAGTTTGATGTAGATGTGGGTTTTACTTTTCTTTTGGTGGTTTCCACTTTTATCATTGCTTTTGATCAATCCCCACCTGCTTTGATTAACATATGGTTATATGGTGTGAGATCTGTTTTAACGTCTACACGTCAAAAATAATCATTGACGCGTTTGATTACAGTTGACACCAGATTGCATCCAAATTCACCGCAACAATGACGGTCGTCTTTCGGGCGTGGCTGTCGTCAATTTCCCGAATAGAGCCGGAGCCGAGAGAGCCATAGCAGAGAAGAATCGCCAAAACATCGGTACGCGTTACATTGAACTCTTCATGACATAAAACAGCGAATCCTATCAGGTCCATCATTTAACGAGAAGTGGAAAAAGAAGTCGATAACTAGCGGGAAAAATACAATTCCGCCACCGCCAATGGATCAGCACACTCCCCCTTGCACCTCTATCCCTTCAACTAATGACTTTCAATCGACTATTATTATCATCCTCTATGGGATATTTTCTCAAAACGAAATACATCTTGAAACTATCGAAGTTCAATCCAAACATTTTTTTTTTTTACTTAAATCTTATTCAGTTTCTACCTTCAGTTTGGCAATAACCTTTATTTTTTTTTCCCATCGGGGGTTGAACGTGCAAATCTGGAGTCGCCACGTCAACTCCAACTAACCCAGCAAAATATGCCCCGCACTCCGATGTGATGTTGATAGAATTTTTTTTCGATCCCTTTTTTTTTCTGTGCATACGACAATGCGATCATTGCCCACGTCATCTTTCCTTAATTTTTCTTTCCCCATTTTTTGTTGTCTTTTTTTCGAAAAACTGTTTGCCGAAGTCGGTGAAAAAGAAAACGTCTCGAATCTTGCCACTAAGGCATTGCAAGTTATGACACACAAAGTCGATCTAAGAACGTCTTTTTATAGCGTTTATTTTCCAATCACGTTTCGTAGCTAGCGTTATTTCCAATCGCCTGCTCGTCATAGTATAGTGACAGCTCTTCTCTCCGTATTCGGTTGCGGATTGAACCATCATAATTTATGTTTTCTCCTACTCTTTATTTTTTTTTTCCCCCTTTTCAAATTTGCTGTTCAGAATGTTGATTGAACTAAAAGCAGATTGGCAATCAGACAAGAAGTGCGAAAAGCTTGAGTTTTCCCAACCAAATATGTTTTATCTCAAAGTTAAAACTTGTCAAAGACCAGAGAGTAATGTGGAATAGGATTAGTACTTTCTGAAGATGGTTACGTTGAAAAGAAAAAGATTTTTGAAAATAATATCGATTTTTTTTCCAAGTTTATTTTTCATAGTTATATATTCTCATTCCTCCAATATTATTTCACTTCCAAATGAAGAAAGGAAGAAAGAAAGAAAAAAAAACAAATACGAGTTCGTGCAATAACTCTTATTCTGCGATTGACACATTTCAGATTTGCCATAGTACTTAAGATGATTGTTTGATTTTTTTTTTGTTTCTAATGATAACCAACTGATGGACTATTTTGCTGTCTGCAAACAAGGAGAGCTGTTAGGTTGTGAGTTCGTTACCATCGTATATCATCATCGACCGCTGCCTCTATACGTTTTTGCACGTCATACGCTAGTTTACATAGATTTTGATTGATATTATCTCTCCCCTCCCTTTTCTATTAATACTTCTGCACTCCTCCCCCTCCCTCCTTTATTTTTTGCCCTACTCGAGGCTATACAGAACTAGCCAACTCTTCGTGTGTATTTGTTTTGTCACGTGTCTTTTTGCAGCAATGAATTACACATCTCTTAAACGAAACTGGTATTAATTGTTGTCTTATGTCTAGTTTGTATACTGAACGAAAAACAAAGCCGTCCGTAACGAAAGCATGCGTAAAATCCCGTCGTGAACTTTGTTACATAAACATACATCATGACGCATGAACGCAGCGTTAAGTTCATTGGCTTTATTTGATTATTTGAAGAACTATAAACCCAAAGAGAAAATAAATCTGAGTTTCGTGATTACCGCCAAATGTTGAATTGAACACAACCGGCAAAACTACTAAAAACTCGACTATATGTTGCGAAACAAACAAAAAATATGCAATTGTATGAAAAACGTGTATTTTTCGGAATTCGTTTCATTGGATTAGGCAGCGAATTTTTTTTATTTTAGGTTACGTCTATTGTCAAAGGGTAATTCGATTGAAGTGGGCCGAATGCAGATATGACGATCGATGAAAATGCCCTTGAATCTCTATCCTAACTGCGTGAAATGAAAATTTTTAAATAATTTTCCTGTCATCCTAACTTTAATAAACATTTCGATAAGGAACCATTACGAATGTTTAGCAAACCCAAATGTGTTATAACAAAAATTATGTCATTGCTAATGTAAAACTTACCTTTCTTAACGACCGTATCCTTTTCCAGCAGAGTGACTTCCATAAGCTCCCTTCATCGGTGTAGAATGACCTCCATATCCCCCACCCATTTGCGATCCGTGGCCACGGGAACCTTTGCCTGCCGAAGCTGCGTGACCTCCATATCCCGCGTTCATCGGAGCCACGTGATTTCCATATCCTCCACTGGTTGGCAATGCATGACCGCCGTATCCTGTGTTCATTTGTGCTGCGTGACCAACATGTCCTTTTTGTGCTGGCGCAGAATGGCCACCAAATCCTCCGTGCACAGGTGCACCGTGACTGTTGTTGTAGCCTCCACTCTTAGGCCGACGGACAGCTTGACTACTGCCATATACTCCGCTCGCAGGAGAAGGAAGACCTCTGTATCCTCCAGTGATTGGTGCACCATGTCCGCCATACCCACCGCTAACGGAGGCGGCATGACTACTGGCATGCCTGCCACCGATGACTGATGGATGGCCACCATACCCTCCACTTATTGGCGCGACGTGAGCCCCATACCCTCCGCCTAAGGGTGTAGTATGACTACTATGGTGTCCTCTGTGCGTCGAGGACATGCGGCCCCCATATCCTCCACTAGCGGGCGATGGATGGCCACTGTATCCCGAACTATAAGGTATAGCGTGGCCACCGTCGTAGCCTATATTTTGTTGGCCGCCTAAAGGTTTTAATAATTTATAACATAACCAATAAATCATATGCTTCGTAAAAATTAAAGTTGATAACGTCTAGGACGTGCAACGAACAACACTTACCATAGCCACTGTAACCGCCTCCGCTCTCGCCGCCTCCTCTTCCTACAAATCAAAATCAGTAAATAGGTTATCAAATTTAATCTTAAAAAGATTACTGAAACCACTAGAACTTTAATGGAGTTTAAAAACCTTTTTTATGCGCGTCGGATGATGAGAAAACCAAAGCTGCTACCAGCAACGAGATCCACTGTAAAAAGGACAAATTTAAGTTAAAAACCAAGATCGCTTAAACAAGAGAATCAAACAAACCATAATGTAGGAGAAGAGACACATTCTGATAAAGATTTCTTTGGAGGTTGGTATTTGCAACTTCACGGTTTGCAACTGAAGAGCAATAGATTTGCAACAGCCTTTTTATATCGGGCAAAAATGGAAAGACGTTTGCCTTAATAGGAAGTGAGAAGAGATAAATTTCTTCTAGGGTACTAATTTTGCCATCACGGACCAAACGGCCAAGCTTAGTGACAGGCAACCACTCTTTCTCTCCTTCCTTTCCACGTCCGCGACCTCCACGTCCACGAACACTGGCAGGAGCTGCATCCGCCATTGCTAAAGAGTGAAATTCAAGATATCGTTGTTTACGCTGAGTCGAAATCGAGAAACATTTGACAAAACTACATCAACGAGGGTTTTAGTCAATATTAATAGCACGATAAATGCAGTACAGATTGGCATCAATGCATTCATGCCAATCTGATACTTTACATCTAAATCACGAAGTGGTATTCGTTCAGCAAATAAAGATTATCTTAGAAAAGAACCCTATGAATTACACAAATTGATTATGATACCTTTTTTCACAGAAGGAGCAGATTTTCCGCGGCTAACAATTCGAGACAAATTTCAGCTGCCGAACAAATGAATTTCAGCAGGAAAGTCGCCAATAGCATCGACGGTATGGGAAACTCGACGAATATCCATTTCAACGATTCACTGTTGCTATCCAACACTAATGAGAATGCGTTCTAGATCAAGGAGCAGTTGGTGTTTTTGAATCAGGTTCCTCGAAAAGCCTTCGTCATTATGGGCTTAATTGTCTCAACTATAGCAATCGTGGGGGTAGTGGCCAACATACAGTCCTTTTTATCTTTTCGAGGTGCTTTTTCAATTTCCAGTTGTGTCTCAAAACACTTAAGTGTTCGGTAGACAATGAATAATCAATGGATTCTAAGTTGTTGATTTTTAATTGCAGATTCAAAAGGCTATTAAGATCTCATCCAGCAAGTACGTTCATTATTAATTTGTCTTTAACCGACATGGCAGCATCAGCTCTTCATTCGATGGCTTCTTATTCAAATTTTCAACAGATATTACTAAAAATATTTCCCGAAAACAGGAGCACAAAAATGGCGTTCTCTACTCAACTAAACGACAAGGAAGACTGAAGTTGCTAATAGCTTTGCATGACGCTACAAAAATCGCGCCTTCACCCACACTTTCAACAGATTAATAACAATTAAATCTAAGTTTTGCTAACATAGATTACGAACTAACTTTTACACAGTTAAGATACACCCGAAGTTACTGCATCAAATTAAAGCATAACGTAACTACTAATGAGGCATTAACTTACCCAACAGCCTTAGCGTCTGAACGTGGTGACCGAGTAAGTGTACAATAGAATATAACTAGTTAGGTAAACAACGCTTATGAACTGAATTTAAACTAGTATTTCATTCAACTGCATCAAATTGAGAATATTTATGCAGAGCTATGCGCATATTGTTCCATTCTTTGAGACAAGTAACGTAAATACAGTGTTATCACTGCCACTTGATCGAAAAAGTTGACATTTGTACCGATATACAAAGTTAGCTTACACCAACTTTGAAACTCTTAACTCCATTTTGAAAAGAATTTGTGGAACTATTGGATATTATTTAAACCACTTGAATTTTGTAATGTTTACCAAGTTCTAATGTTGGAACCTATCACGTTAGTCAAAATACTTGTCCAATTTGAGGCGTGGAGCAATGTTCATCGCTTGAAGTTCTTGAAAGAGAAGCTTGCAAGCGTAGGGAATACGGATGGAAGAAACAGAAGCACTTGATTTGCAATAGTGACACCAACCAAAATATCCCATGAGACCACACTGATTGCAAACATCAACATCAAACGCATCACTCGAGATCATCAATCGCTCCAAGATTAGCATGCTGCAAGAAAAATACGATCAGTAAAATTTGAAAAATATCCATGGTCAGTAACGATTTATGCAAACCTAGATCCGTACGCGATGAGGCAATCACGTTCCATTTCACCAAGGCGAAGGCCCCCATCGCGGGCACGACCTTCGGTAGGCTGCCGTGTCAGGACAGCTCGTGGTCCACGCGAACGCGCATGCATCTTATCCATCACCATGTGCTTCAACTTTTGGTAGTATACCTAATAATTATTAAGTAAATTAAATCCGTACACAATTATAATACGATCGCGGTTTGCTTATGTACAGGTCCAAAATAAATATAAGCTGTAAGCTGCTCCCCTGTTGTTCCAGAAGTCAAACACTCTTTACCCTGATAATTGTATCCATGCTTGATCAGTTCTTCACTAACGTCTTGGACCTATTGTAAAACAATGACATGACAAAATTCCAAATGATTGTTAAAATTCGCACCTTAGATCCGCCAAAAGCGGTACCGTAGTGAAATTTGCCTTCCATAAGCCCCGCTTTTCCAGCCAAAAGCTCGATAAGTTTACCAACCGTCATTCGAGATGGAAAACCATGGGGATTCATGATCACATCAGGACAAATGCCAAGCTCTGTGAAGGGTAGGTCTTCCTGTTCTGCAATAAGCGCTGTAATAGATAATCGGGCTTTAATAAGAGGCCAAGAGAATCAACACAACAGAAGGCATTAACCGGTAACTCCTTTTTGACCATGTCGACTGCTGAATTTGTCGCCAATTTCAGGTCGCCGGGTCTGTCGTAATTGGATTTTAATTATGTTTGCCTCTTCGGCATTGGAAGAAAACATAACCTTTTCAACATATGAAGGAATCGGTCCTTTATATCTAAATAAAGAATAAAACAAGAAATTCTAAAAACTAAGCCTATAAAACTGTACAAATTTACGTGATGGGAACGTCACGATATTCTGGCATTGGAGCCGCAGCGGGCGCACCCGGTGCTCCTGGTGCAACAGTAGCCACGGGAACGGTCGGCATAATTTTATTAATTAGCACCTTTTTACCATAAAAATAGAAAATAATTGTGGGGCCAACATCAACTTTGATCGAATTATATACCTGTTTAGGTTGAACAGGTTGCCCGACACAAGCAAAGCCATCCATATCGATAATTTCATGTTTCCATATTGGTTTCTTAGTTGTTGGATCAACCATAGGACCATTAACACGATCTGAGCTTTGATTGCTATACCGCTTCAACACGCATTTTGCATTCTTGTAAACCAAACAACGCCCATAACCTAACAAGAAAACAAATTTTCGACCGTGATATTAAAAGAAAATGCAAAAATCTCGTGTTGCTATTTACCTCGATCCAGAGAGGCTTTGTTTAAAACAGTAGCATCTTCGATATCGAATCCAGAATAGCTCATCACGGCGACCATAGCATTTTGGCCAGCTGGAATATTTTCGAAATTGACGAGCTCAATAGTGCGTGTCTTAACCATTGGTTTGTGTGGGTAAACCAAGTTGTAGAGGAGAGAATCAATTCGGTTTCGTTGGTTGCACGCGATGGTACCCATCGCCTGTTTGCCCATGGCGCACTGGTAAGTATTTCGCGGACTTTGGTTGTGATGAGGATACGGAATTAATCCTGCACAGACGCCAAGCAAAGTAAATGGCTCAATTTCAAGATGAGTCGTCTCTACGGTGATATCCGACTCGTACACAGCAATGTTGCTATCATTCTCTTCATTCACATCCAAGAATTCTATCAGCCCGTCATGAGTGAAGTCTTCA
Source organism: Daphnia carinata (assembly GCF_022539665.2). Classification (NCBI taxonomy): domain Eukaryota; kingdom Metazoa; phylum Arthropoda; class Branchiopoda; order Diplostraca; family Daphniidae; genus Daphnia; species Daphnia carinata. The sequence goes on along the minus strand of NC_081336.1, from coordinate 5,229,521 downwards.
AATGTCCGAAAGCCATCTGCCAGTTCTTGCATATGTCTTTCTATTACAGCTGGTTTTCCTTTTCGGACGATTATATATGGCCTACGGTTAGAGAAATCAAACAATACAAAATTGGTAACTTCATAACCTAGACTGTTGTACCGGCATAGACGACCACCATCGCAGCTGATGTAAACGGCTCTTGTTAAAAAATGGGGATAAATGGAAACAAAGGTGTTGATGTAGCCGTGGCGGCGAGCCAGTTTGAAATATCGGATTAAGCGTTCGTAATCTTTCACGAGTCCTAGAATATTTCCTAAAATACGAATAGATAATGCAGTGAAAACAATCGTAATTAATGAGACATCTATAAAAAGTAAGAGAACCGTTGAGGAAAACAGTGTATATATTCGGGTCGCTGATCTCTTCCCCACTGAATAGATTAATATCTTCAACTCCCATGTTCTGTGCAATCCGGATGATGGGTTCTTCCTCTGCCTCCGTCGTAATATGAGTCATCAGTGCCAGATTTTTTACTAGCCCGCATCCCTAAATGATATCACCATAAAGGCCATATTAAATTGTTTTAAGTTTCGGGGGGAAAACAATCACATTTGTTTTAAAGCTAATTAGTTTTACCTCTCCTTCAGGTGTATCTGACGGACACAACATACCTATCAAAAGAATTTTTAAAAATTGAAATTAAATAAAACTACGACATTTGGTAACAAAGAGAAAGTATTGTCACCCCACTGAGAAGGTTGGAGAGAACGGGGACCAGATACTTTGCGTGTCTTTTCGAATTGAGAATTAACCCGAGTCATCATCCCAAGTCCAGAGATGTAAGACAAGCGGCAAAGCATTTGTGTGACGCCTTGCCTATCCATTCGGAAGCGTTTAATCGTCCAATTTCCCTAAGAAAAACAATAAAGTTACGGATTTTGAAGAGCGAACCAAGGGAAAATAGAGTATTACAGTAGCAATGGCATTTTCTAACCCCAAAGTTATATGATCGGTCCTTATATGTTTAATTGCATCAAACTGGGCCGCCTTAACCTTGGGAATGTTTTTGTCCGCGATTGCCTTTAATTCGAAATTCATCCGCTTGAACAAATCTTCGAACAACAGGGAAAGTAGTGAACCCGCTAACTCCATGCGCTTGTTGCCATAATAATCACGGTCGTCAACTGACGTTGGATCATTTTCGGCTTGAATGACCCGGCGAATCATCAAAGCTAAATACATCGCTTTAGCTTTAAAGTTGAAATTTTCCACCTATGCAAATATGATAATTATGACATTGCACATCCATGAAAACGTAAAACCTTACCGGAACGTGGGCTAACACGGCGGTGGCAAGCATCTCTCTAGCCTCTTCCACAGGCGTTTTCTTTGGACCCCCAAAAAAACGCTTTTGGCGCAGTTTGTTGCCCAAATACCTACAGTAGGCAATCCAAAAAGATTATTATGTGCATAAATATACAGTATTTTGAAGATGTATTGGATACTTCAGTGCTTGCTGTTGAGTAAAGATCGATGCGCGCACACATTCTTCTAAAGAAGGTGCAACTGCCGTCATTACACGATCATCAGTGCCAATCATTTGGACTATTTCTTGATCAGCCAAAATCCCCATAGCTTTAAAAACTATGAAGACAGGGACATCCTTGAAGTGTTTGAAAGAAAACAAGTCAGTCTATGCTTACAGAATAGCGCATCACAACATTACATCCTGAAAACTATTTTGCTTCAAATAGTATTTTCCTTTATTCATGATCACATTGGTGCGCGTTTTCGTTCCGTGCGTGCTGCTGGTTACTTGACATGACATGTTTCCTTTTCTATCTTGCTCAACAATCATCCGATTTTTCGACATTTGTTCTTGAATTAAGATCACCTAAAATTGACTGATGTGAAAAGCTCGACTAAACAACATTTTACCAAAATTGTTTTTACCTTTTCATTTCCCCGAACAATGAAATAACCACCACAATCATATGGACATTCATTCTTTTTTGCCATTTCTGCAGGTGAAATACCAGCCAATGTGCAGTTTGAGCTCCTTAACATGATTGGCATTCTTCCAATAGAAATACCATTGCGTATAACTCTTTGCTGTCCCCTGGTGTACTCGATATCAACAGTAACTGGAGCTGAATAAGTCATGTCTCTTAACCTACACTCATGAGGAGTGGTCAGCCGAGACTATTGAATTCAAACAGCATATTGAATAAAGGCTGATACTTTAAAGGATTTTTTTTTTTAATTATTACATGGTGCATGTCTTCTATGGAATCTGGTTTTCCAACATGAATGTCCAAGTACTTTAGGTAGAATGTTTGATCAGCATGGCTCACTACCTTTTCATTTGCTTTAACAATTTTCTTGATGTCCACATTGATGAAGTAATTGTACGAATCAATATGCTGTTTAACCAACCCTTTGTTCTTGAGAAAAGCCGGAACCAACTTCCATTTTTCCTGTTAATTTGACAAAAAGATTAGCTACCTCAGTCACTAAGAGAATATTAGAATTACCTCAACAGTTTTAATTGGTTCTAATAATTTTTCAAGATCTCCATAAACATCCCTGTGTGATTCTCCCATCTTCTTAGTTTCACAGTTTTTGTCACAATTATCTGCCTTATTATGTCTCACAGTTCTGCCAATAAATCTAATTGTAAAATGTCCGGTGTCATCTAATTCAATTGTTTCACAACTTACATCGTCTCACGATCTTGTTCTTTCTCAAAATGTTCAGCGGAACCTTTAAGCCCACGCTTCTAGCACGTGGAAGAAATTCGTCCCCAATCCCAATCACAAACACGCTTGTATCAAGAACACTAATCAAAGCGAAAATGCCGATAGGGTTAAGAGTGAGAACAGAGTGACGGTTTTCTCAAAAGTTCGCGAAATTCGCGTAGTTGCCAATTTTTAAAATTTGTCTCCACCCTTTTTTTCGAAATATTTTTTTAAAAATAATATCACCAGAGTCATAGAAACCTGGTTGCTCTACGGTGTGTGTAAATGCTACAAGGGTTTGCGGGGACTTGTGGTCGAATTCTGGCAGTTAAATAGCGAACCTAGCGGTTTTGGTGGAGTACTACATGGCCCCCAACCAATGAGCTATGTCCTGCCATAATTTCGACAGCCAATCATAGCAGACCCGCCAAACGAGGGGGAAGTACTTAGTACTTAACTCCAGCGGTTTGTACTTAGAGTAGTCGGATGGCCAAGTCAAGCGTGTCTTTTTCAAGCATGGCCTACTATAATAACGGCCTGTCAGCGCGCAATACTTCTTGCGCAAACAAGTTAATTGTCAGAGAGGCTTAATAGATATAATACTAATATAAAATTACGTAACATAAAATTTTAATACAGAATTGAAATGAGTGGAAAAACAGTGGAAAGTGGAACCTAGCGCAGCGTGTGGTCAGCATACGTTAGGAAATGGAAGAAATGGAAAAGAAAGATAATGCAGCAACTGGATTCGATCTCAGGCCTCCCGCATTGCAATCGAGGGTGCTAACCACTATACCCAACAACTGATATTATATGTCGTACCCCTTATGATTCTATTGCACGATGTCAAGATATCTCTAATTCTAGTCAACAGATGGCTCTCTGACGCTGCCAGCTCCGCCCACAAAAGGGCGAAAATTTCGACCACAAGTCCCCGCAAATCCTTGTGGCATTTACACACACCGTGGAGCAACCAGGTTTCTATGACTCTGCCACAGCTATAGTTACGTCTGCTGTTGTTTACTTTCGTGCATTGCTACTGTTGTTGTACAAGTGGTGCGGTCCTGGCACAGTGGCTATCGCCATACCTTCGTAGATAGTTACCTCGTGTTCGATTCCCACCACCATCAACAATCCTTCCCTTCCATAAAAATATCAACTCAAAAAACAACAAAAACAATAATCACTCATGCGTAAGGGATTGCTAGGCAAACCCGTGAATCGGACACCAGTCGCACTTAAAGCTAAAGTGCATGTTGTACAAGTGTTTAAATAACCATCGTTTTGATTGTTTTCGACATGTCACCGTGTAGACATTTTATGTTTTGTAAAGTTTTCTCTGTTCTACTGAAAAAGTTCATCAAGTTGAACTGAAATGGAATATGTGTCCATATTCCTTACACACAATAGTTGCCTTATTCTTTTGTTTGTATTGCAGTTACAGGATATTTTTTTCAAAATGGGACAGAGTAGTGGGGTGCAGGAATGCTGCTTAAGATGGAACAACCATCACAGCACGCTAGTGTCTGTGATGGATGCTCTTCTTCAAAAGGGTAGCCTGGTTGATGTTACCTTTGCTGCCGAAGGGAAGTCTATTCAAGTGCATCGTTTGGTTTTATATCCCTGTTCTAATTACTTTCAGGTACTTAATAGTTTTATTAATAGCCTGCTCATCATTTGTGATATTTCATTTGACCATACTAATAAATGTTTTCATTAACAGGAATTACTTTCATTACATTGGGACAAACAAGCTGGTTTATTTCTAAAAGATGTCAAGTTCGATCACCTGCAAGCACTTGTTGACTGCATGTACAGAGGAGAAGTGAATGTATCACAGGATCAACTAACTGCATTTTTAAATACAGCAGAGGCCTTAAAGATCAAAGGGTTAGCTGATGGTGACCCAACCATTGCTTTCCTCGCTTTTCATTTCTTCGATAATTTCCCCAACAACCTTGCCTCCGACGTGCTCTTTGGATATTGGCTCCTTTTCTTCACATTTGCCTTTACCCTTTTTCTCCATCCGTTATGATAGTAAGCTTATTGAATCGATAGAAAAATAGCTCGTTCCATTGCAACATTAGGGCACTCTTTTGCCCTATTTCTTTCTTTCAAACCAGTCACAGGCAAGCGTATTGTACGAGGGTCAGTGCAAATGAGCTAGGAGTTTACATGGCTTGGGAGGGCGCCAACTGGTAGGATGAGAATGAAGCATAGAGCACGAGGAGAAAGAGGCTGACACGTTGTTGTTTTTCTCTTTCTCTCTGCGTTTTCACCTTAAAGTTCAGGTGGAAGATTCAAAGGACGAGGAATCGGAAGTGGATGTGGAGGTGGAACCCGAGGGAGAAGCTACTAAGTACCGTTATGTCCGTTGCGCCCGCGGCTATAACCGGCACGACAACCGCGACCGCCACACCCGACTCGAGTGCGGAAGGCCAGGGCGTTTCCGCTGTCCCATCTGCCCACTGTCTTTTACGCGCAAGAACAACGGGACTCGCCACATGGCGAGGATACACTCGAGGCCCTCTTCCGAGTTCTTATCTTCCTCTTTTTAACACTCTATCAATCGGGTTTTCCCTCCTCGGCTTCACTTTGCCTCTCGTCTACTATGGCTTCCGCCATCCTCCACTCCTCCCTTTATTTATAGCCCACAACTCATCGCTCATTCTATACGTCTCGACTTTTGTGCTACTCTGTTAGTGAATGAGTGTCTATATGTGTGATATTTTGTTTGTGATGCAGAAAGAAAACAAATGGGAACTACCTCTCTTCCTATCGCTTTCCTACTACTGTATATACCAATTGTTCTCTTGAAGGTACCCATTATCTACCAAATTAGTATTTCCCTGCCATATATTTACGCATTAACTAGTCGTTCCATACAAATGTGGTTTTATAAATGGAATCTCAAATACAGCTATAATGCCATCAATCATTCATCATTAATTTGTCTTTAACCGACATGGCAGCATCAGCTCTTCTTTCGATGGCTTCCTATTCAAATTTTCAACAGTGATATTCCTAAAAAATATCCCAAAAACAGGAGAACAAAAATTGCATTCACTACTCAACGAAACGACAAGGTAGACTGAGAACAAAGAGTGTAGTGTTGGCGACTATCTAAACCTCAAAACGATATATCGATATTTTTAAATAGTTTTTAGATAGTCGACTTTTTTAGATAATCGCTGTATCGATACATTCCAAATAGATCTCCCATTTAACAATAGATGGCGTCTAGTGCAAATGAGAAAAAACTATATATAATAATTCAATATTTTTCACCTCTGCCCAGATTTGAACTCCGACGCTTCGTGTTACGAGCGATGACTTAACAGACACCACTAAATCAGTAAAAAAAAATCGACACGGCACAAGTATGGTTTTCGTTGGCGAGTATCGATACAAATATCATGAAATACAATATTTTATCGTCTGCTTTACTTTACAAGTCTTAACAGATGATTTTAGTTATACATATCAGGGTTGCCTTACGTAATAGAATAGATTTTTGTAGAAATTTTTATTACATGAATATAAAATGTAGAAAAAAATAATAACTTACCATTGTGCAAATGTATTTATCGTCAGCATCTAAAAATATATTGTCACGTGCACTGTTTTACGTAACTTGATTCGGGGAAGTGGGTGAGATTCGCCCACTCATTCCTCTAAAGATTTGATGTTGAATTGAGCTAAACCTAGACGTCCGTTAGTCGTAGTGTGTGAAAGTATAAAAGAGCGAAGAAATCCTTTGTTGAGAGTTAGTTAGTTTTTAGTGCGTTAGTATAGTAGCTAGTGTGTTTCAGTTGTTTCCCCAAGTTGTTTACTGTGTTGTTTTGTGGGTGTAGTGTGGTGGTGGGCACTATCAGCGAAGTGAAATTTAGTGTAGCCGCTGATAGTGGAAGTGAATCGGTACGCTGAACTGTCGGGATGTGACCAGCCAGTGTACTGATCAGCCTCCACATCGTGACCAGAGCGACGTGAACCTACCCCGTGTTTTACCCGTGACAATATATTTTAAATTTTTTTTAATTGTCTCGCAGACGGATTCGAACTTCTTTACTTCGTGTTACGAGCCCTGAAGTGATACAGAACGCTAACTCGTCACAATTTATGTGTGTCAGGCAATGAATCCAACGTGTGGTGCCGACTATCGATACAAATTTCAGAAGCAACTGTTATTTACCGTCATCTGCTTTATCCACTATGCTAAATAGAATACTATTTTGCTATGAAAATCTGTTTATAAATTAAGAGGCGCTGCAATGCAGCTATTTTCCGTTAATGTTTGAAATTGGTGGGGGAGTTTTAAAAACTGGCTTTCTTTTTCTTAATTTAATCTTCTTAACTTAATTCTTAATAAACAGTACAAAGAATGAATAAAACTTTGTCTGCTCTTATTGATAGCCATTATGTTTTTTAAAAAGCCCCCAATTTGAAACATTGACGACAAAAACCTGCATTGCAGCGCCTCTGGTGACCAAGTGTGAACTACACTTTCCGTCCAAAATCTGAGAAGGGAGTTAACTTCAAGGGATAGGGAGGGATATTGAGAAAAATTATTTTTCAAAAAATAACATTAAATCTGTATTAAGTAAGGAATGCTATATCTTTTGGGAAAAAAGAATTTTTTTAACTCAACTATATTTATTTTATTTAAAATTTTGAAAAACCTAGTCTTAGCGTTACGCTTATGGGGAAAAACCGGATGTGCCTATTTGGTGAACGAGGACCTACAGCCTTAGCGGTAAGTTCTACAAATAAACTAAGTATTAGTGAATTGTAGATCACGACCTAATCTGATCAGCAAAAATAAAAAAAAAAATCTAGCTGTATCCATTAAATAGCAATGGGAGTTTAAAAAACACCGTAGCGCCATAAGAATACACGTAAATGGAGGAGGTGTTCCTAATAATTTGGTGGGTACTGTATTCGAACTAAAGAAATTATTTAATTCTAGAAAAAAGATTTGTAAATTTGAAAAAATATTTCTTTCGAAATCAGCTTCAAAATTTCTTTGATTTCTGTGATTTCAAAGCAATTTTTTTTTTAATTTTCAACAACCCTAGCTAAGAAACTAAGGAAAGATTATAAAGCGCCAATTCACATTAATGTTACACCGGATGCCGAGTTGTAGCATCTTGAAGCCTAGACAACAGGTCACAGACTTTACGCGGGAGGGGTAGTGTAAGGAACGGCCAACCGTACTCTTTACATTCCTCTCTCGTTCCCACGCTTGCAACCCTCCTCCCCCCCTCTTCCGCCAACAGGTCATCTGCCGATGGCTCTGGCCTTCAAACTTGTCAATTCTTCACATAGGTGTTAGATTTACACGCAGAATATTTATTCCCGTTGGGACACCTAATACTAAACGACCTTGCTTTTTCGTATAAATGTTGCCCTTTTTCCAGATTGTCAGTCAGTCTACTTCTAGCTTCCATCAGTCTCCTTTTAGCAATTCTTCAAGCAGTCCAGCTTAGGTCGTCAAAACGGTCAGTCTACCTCTAGCTTCCATCAGTCTCCTTTCAGCAATTCTTCAGTCAGTCCAGCTTCGGTTGTCATAACAGGCAGTCTCCTTTCAGTTGTCATCTCTGTCAGTCTGTCTCAGTAAGTCTCCTTTCGGCAAGTATTAATTTGTTCTTTGTAAAATACTCGAACAGCCGTGCAACAATACAGTAAATCATCACTATTCCCCATTCTCCAATAATTAAAAGCAAGGAACACGATCTCTCGAACCTTTCAGTAGCATGGAAAGTGGGGAAATTAGGAAATATATTGACTTGCCACTTATTTTTTTAAAACCTTTTGCTGGATCCTAAAGGTTGTTCTACGCTTTGTTTCTATATTTTATAGGAATTCCCAATGGTTAATTAGTAAACAATATTGAAAATCTAACGCTAATAGCTAAATCAGTTAGCTGTTCGGGTTTTGCTGATCAACTTTCTTATTATCTACGTTACTGGCATAGTTATGCCACATTTCGCTGATTACAGGCAGAACAGCTCACCGGTTGTTCTACCAGTGAGAGATTTTAGGTATGTTTTATTCAATTATCAGAAAGAATTGACACTAGAAAAAAAACTTAAAATTATAAAGCGTGGAACATACTTCAATAGTCAGCAAATAGTTAATAAAATTATTTTACTAATCTCGCGGTAGCCGGTGAAATAGGACTGGAGAAATAGGACTAAAAAATTCCAGTCCTATTTCTAGGGCTCGGCCCCGCGACGATCGGGCACGATTTTGGCCGACCCGCGCGGTTTTTTTTTTTTAAAGGACAAACCGGTGCGGTTCGGTTTGCCGTTTTTTTCAAACAGATTGCACCGCGGTTTGACGGTTTGTACCCGCGGTGTAAACTGCGGTTCACACCGCGGTTTAACTCGGTTTGCAACGCGGTTTTACGGTTTGCACCGCCGATTTACGGTTTGCATTGAAAAAAAATCAGTAACAGATTTTGTCGCTAGATGGCGGGAAGATCGACCAATTTTCGATCGTGATGCCTTCAAGTGTGATCGGAACCTACCTATTTCTACCGGAGAAATAGGACTGGGAGAAATAGGAGTGACTTTTAAAAACTTTTAGGACAGTCCTATTTCTCCATGGCATCAGTCCTATTTCATTTACCTTGTTCCAAGGGGAACGACGAGCCTCCAATCCGATAGGCAATGTATTACGTAAGAGCGGCAGCTTATATCCATTTCCCTTTTTAAAAAACCGATGGTGTTAACTCATTAGATAAATGGTTCACAAAACTTTTTTTTCTTATCCTATTTTAATTTAAATTACAGGTAAATGAAATAGAACTAATTCTAAGGAGAAATAGGACTGATGCCTTGGAGAAGTAGGACTGTCCTAAAAGTTTTTAAAAGTCAGTCCTATTTCAGTCCTATTTCTCCAGTCCTATTTCACCGCCAATCAATCTCGCGTTTGCCCTATCTTTTTCTCTTAGCCAAAAATCTAAATGTCGGAGGCTGCTGACTCGGGTTTCTGTTGTGTGTTCGGATTCGTGTCTTGTGTTTGTTTGTTTGGTTTTTTTTTATTAGTATTAAAAGTTTTTTTTCCACTGAATCTTTGGCCAGACTAAGATTGAATTGTGTATTAACAAGTGAATAACAATAATTACGTATGCAGAATAAGGAATTCTAGTATTTCCTCTGCATCTGATGATGTAATCAGTCCATTTGTCGCAAATCTTTTAACCAGCTGTTTATTTACTTTTTCGGCAGGAAGAATTTTGATTGATCTGTTCTTACGAGTTTCAGCTACTGTGGACCTTGTGTTTCGGCTGAAATTTTGGTGTGATGATTTCTGCACTTGGTTTTTCTGGTTATGGATGTTGAACTGGAATCACCGGAATAGGAGGCGGAACAAGAGTTGGCGTAACGGTGGGTTCTGGCTGCCATATTAACCGGGATCCTTCTAGTGCTTCGTCTCTTCTTTGCTATTCAACTTTATCTTGGCTTAGCCTACTAGTCTCCAGCAAATATTTAGCCTGGCCCTCGCCTCTTCTCGCAGCTTTCTGGGCGGCAGTGATTACGGTTGACAAGATTCCTTTACACTGTGCAATTCGGCTAGTTCAGCTTTCTCATGGTCGGTCAAGAACTGAGCAAATATATCCAGTGATCATGAATTAACTGTTTGGTTACATCAAATTGTAAAATAAGAATACGTAACGACAATATTCAATTTATGTAGTATTCTGAGTAGATAAGCCAATAAAGTTACCATATGTATTGAATACCAGCCCGAATATAAAATGTGGTGTAATCCAATAGCTTGTCCTACGACACAATTGTTGGTTAAGCTCATTCAGAAACTCCATAATATTTAAGAAAAAAGTTTCACCTTAAATACGCCATTGCCAGTAGCCTTAGAATTTTGATAAAGAAAGAAATGTTTAGGGTGTCATAGCTTAACTGCTTTCAGAATCGGGTTTTCTTCCTCGATCGAGCGATATAATGCCGTTACATTACCGGCTCCGAATCCTCGTGCCCTATTCCTCTGCATTACTTCCATGAAAAATGTTTCCTCGTTGAACAACGATGTTGTAAAAATTTGCAAATAGATACCTGTTCGACACACACGCCATGATCCCTGCACGGCCATGCGAAGAACATAATATAAAATTACCTTTCACGAATAGGTATGTTGTAAAAATTTGCAAATAGATACCTGTTCGACACACACGCCATGATCCCTGCACGGCCATGCGAAGAACATAATATAAAATTACCTTTCACGAATAGGTATGGGCCGCGCGTATGGACTAGGTCTGGATCGTTTTTCTGGGCGTATCAATCGTTGATCTGGAAATGAGTAAGGCTGCATTAACCTTCGGAACACACCCTTCCAGATGGAGAGTATTAGTTTTTCCAGAGTACGACTGAGCAAGCTTTCGTGTCAATTGCTAGCTTTCGTGTCCAGCAGCGTCTGGAATTTGCTGTAGACGGCCCTTTGGTGGATTGACATGATACATAACCTTTTTGAGTGATTTTCCGACACTGTAAGGTACAAATTGTAAGGTTGTTTAAGCTTTTTTGTTTTTATTTTTCCTTTTTTTTGTCCGGCTAGGAATTATATATATTTTGTAGTCTATTTCCGGTTCGAATGACCAACTTCAGATTCTCTCGTCTGAGAATATGAAATTCGGAGGCTGCCATAAGTAAATGTATGGGTGTTTGGCCTAACACTTCGACAAATTTCAGCGTAGCAAGTGTATGTAGGCCCAAACTTAAAAAGTTACCGTAGAAGATGGACAAGTTCTTTGCTGTTGGAAGGCTCTTACTTTTAGTTTTATAAGGTAACAGCTTTCGCTCAAATAAAGTAAAAAAAGCAACGCAATTAAAATTAAAATTGATAAAGCGTACTTGTTTTGAAAATAAGATATAAAAGTTCATCGTTCGAGTTTCCAACGAATTGTACAGAAATTACGGTTATCGCCGCGGACACGCAGACGAACAAGAACAAACAGGTAAAAAAAGATATCAGTAAAACACTTACGATAGGCGACTGTATGTCGTTCGGAAGCAACTAAATGGTGAACGGCTGATGGATAGCTGAGCAGAAGAAGTAAGGCGGAGACAGGCAACTGATAGATGACCGTGCGTATGGACAGGCAGGACAGCAGACGTGCCGTAGCCGGAAAACCGACAGGCAAAATTACGAGCTGGAAAAAAGGTAATTTACTGGAATAGTGAAGCAATCAGTAGCAAGGAAATTTGGTGAAAATGTGCGTTTATTACTTAGGCCTAAAACAGGCTTTTATATACTATTTACAAAAACACCGTTTACAAATAATAAATTCAAACTGAACTATAATTTATACGACAGCGCAGGTGTTGCTTCCGAATGGTCTTTCCTTAATTCACGGTAGAGGTTGATGACTCGAATTTAATTGATTTTCTGTTTATCTGATTACCCAGAGTTCCTGTTCAGGTTGATTGGTGTGATATAAATTTATAATTTTATTATTGTTGTTTAATTTTATGATTTTGGATCTTGAGATCCGGGTTTCTACTACCCGGTTCGGCTTCTCAGCGCTAGATCTCATCATATATACAGTACCCTCCAAAAGTGTCGGAACACTAGGGGTTTTTGGGGCCATTTAACATGGCGTCTTATGGCGGAAGGAGACTTGCGCAAATGCAAAAAAGGGACAGAAAAAAGGAAGATAAAAAAATTAAAAAACGCCCAGGTGTTAATTAAATAATCCCCTATCTAGCGCAATTTTTTTCAATTTTTTTATCTATAAGATTGATTGACTAGCATGTTAGTCATGTATTAACCGAACACCGCGTTTAACGTACGGGATACCTAATGGCACTACCCCGTTTTTTAGAAATTTTTTTTTCATACAAGGAAATGTTTCCCAGACTTCGTAATTACATCAATCAATAGCATATTCATTAAACTATATCCCCCTTTAATAATATCACTAAATTTTAATTATTTTAGGAAAGGGAATTTTTTTAAGCGAAGACGGTACTAAGTTTTTCCCGTCAAAAATAGTTTGTCTTATTCCTACCTGAGGCGCTGAACTCACTACGTAAAAGCAGCCAGAAATGCGTCTGCTTTTACAGCAAACTATTAGCTGTCACAGGAAAAAAACATTGTGAGTTCAGCGCCTCAGGTGGGAATAAGATAAACTATTTTTTGGGAATAAGATAAACTATTATGTACTAAATAGTACATAATTATGGCAAGTTTTTAGTGCCATTATGATCACCCGCAACTTATAAGCCAGCACCTCAGCCTAGCATGCTATCCAGCACCCGCCCCTCAACCTGGCATGCTATCCCTCCCCCCGCTATACCAATTGGCTATCAGAAAAGCTATCCCGCAAGGCTATTTCAAAAGCTATCCGTCAAAACTATGCTGCCACCTGGCGGGGAATGGGAGAAGCGGTGCAATGGAGCTATGAGATGGGAAATTTGATAGTCCGCATAGGGCACTAGCGCCACCTGGCCTCTGGCTACCAAAAAAATTGTCATCACCAGAGTACGCTTTGAAAGATATGCGGAACGTTTTTATGCAGTACGTTTTATTGCACATCATCTGCTAGGTACAATAGTCTTTTCGATTCGAATTCCCAGTACGTAGCTCCTAAAACATTTAACGTTTTAATGAAGGTGGGATTGGCGTAATGTCACTGGACGTGTTATTTGAGGTTTGTCTTACTTGTGGATGTACCGTGGAAATTTCTCTACTAGAAGTTCACACTGCAACATGGTATGTACAGCCTTTAATTTCATTCAGAATTCCACCTAAACGTACACATGTTGCAATTCTATGTCCTAATTAGTGTGAAAGCAGTGGAACGTTCTACTTCAACTACTGCTCGGAGACCAAAGCTTGCTGCTGACATTGATTTACTGAAAGGGTACTTAGGTAAGTGACATTCATGAAGTAACATATCACAACGTGGATCTGATTTTTGTGTTTACGTTCAGACCAGAGAGTCCCTGTTGCAAAGATTGCTGAATTGCTGAAGATCAGCAGAAGAACTTTGTTCCGAGTTTTAAAGGAGACACATCTTACAGCTAGACCGTATTGTCACACTGGACTTTACTTAATGAATTGTATTGAATTAAAAGGGGAAAATACAATGCATAACAGAAAGGAGGAATAACTACACTTTACTTGACTGAAATACAGGAACGTGAAGAGAACTTACTTGAGAACTTGAGTAGGACTTAAGATCTATCAGGAACTAACAAGAACTAACTTAGGGTAAAAAATGTATGGGCTTTTATACCCTCGTGAAGGATATACGCCCCATCCCTAGGGTTGAACGAATTCTAGGGAATGCCACATTTTACTAATTATTGGCGTGTTGTAGCGCCTCTTTTCAAGGAAAACTGTGCTGCAAACAATTGAATGTTGGCTGACGCCCCTTTCCAGAAATGGCAATCACAATGCTATCTTCCCCTCGCGACAGGTCCCCCTTCTTCAAGACAGGCGACCCGACTGTACTAACAATCATTAAAAAGTTAAACACGGGCATGAACAAAATATTAGGAAAAGATACCCGTAATTTTCAAAATAACCCCAAGGCTAATAGAGAGTGAGTAACTATAGTAATAAAAAGGCATACGATAGAGCGAGGTCGCTTTAGTACGGTGAAGGGACAACTATAGTAAAGGTCAATCGTACAAAAGCGCGCGGTCGCATTATAGAGGTGAAGGGACAACTATAGTAGAAGACAGGCATACGGTAAAGCGTGGTCGCTTTGGAGAGGTAGAAGAACGACTACAATAGAAGTCAAGCATACAATGAAATGTGCTTTTATCGAAAAGGAATTTTCTAGCACTACAAACGTAATAAGGACGACTATAATTAGCATTTCACACCTAAAGGTGTGAAAAAAGGTAAACTACGACGTTATGATGCATAAGAAATTCAACTGCTGCCTTCCGTCTTTAGTTCGTTTCTTGCTTTTGACAAAAAAATGTTTACTCTTCAGTTTGTTCTTGAAAATCTGCGTTTTGTGGAATGTGCGCTTGTGTCTTTTGCGAGTGCGTTTTCCCATTTTAGGAGCCCTTTCGGTCGCTTAAATCCGCATGACTATCGTGCGGAGTTTTTGGTGATTTTAACAAAAATGACCAATGACAACGTTTTTGGGTTCTCCCTTGGTCGTTAATGCTCCGTGGATAAACGATTATTACTACAGGTAAGTACTTCTTCTTTGATTGGTTTTTTAGTTCCACACTGACGTTTCTCTCCTCTTTTTTAGCACGTATCCTGGGTATGCCAAATACCGGGATCACTTTTGTCATTTTCACGCCCGTCTCCTTTGGTGGTTTGAGTCAGATCAGGACGTCTACCATCCCACTCCTCGCCGCTCCGACTTCTACAGGGAAGTCACTCAAGCCGAGATGCAAGCCAGAGTAGATGCTCGGCTTGTTTGGCTTGAAGTTTTGAATGCTGAAGCTGAAGATCACGAAGCTGAAACCAACAATTTTTTAAATTATTCTTAAACCGAGGAGCATAATTGTACATTTTTTTTTTGTTCTTTGACAATAAACTTTTTCACTTTTTAACACAGCAGTTATTTTTCTTCTTTATCACTAACGATTTCCTTTTTAGAGATTTTCAGTCTCCATTTCGTCCCTCCCGGGGTCTCCGGGTGGAGCGTCTTCACACTGTTCATGAGCGATAAGACGCTTGTGTAACATGTAGAATTGACGCACTAAGAACACTATTCCACACGTTAGGAAAATATTGAAAGCCACTAACTCGTAAGGGTAACGAGTAAGGTAAAATTCTTTTTGTTTTTCTTTTTCCAAAATTAAATTTTGAATTTGCTCTCCCGTCATTTCAGACGACAACGTTGCTTGAGCGTTGCGATGGAGCAGCTGACTGATTATGTCTACCGACGTATTGTTTTCTCGTGGAAGCTCAACGAAATTGTGCTTTTTTCCTTCGGTTTCTTGGACATCTTGTGCAAAGATTTTCACTGTTGGAAGCACAATTGCTTGTAGTTTTGGCGCTGTTACACTTCCTTCCATGCTGGCTGGGAATACCCATTCTTCTGTTCGAGCGGTGCATCCCAAAGGTACTTCAAACATTCCTACAGCTGGTAACGTTGTTGTTCTCAAAGGTGGCTGCTCCCCTCCCGCTGGACACGAAAACACAATCTCGTGCGGCTTTGTTGCGGAATAGACCCATTGATTGGATCCCATGTAAACCACTTCAGGTCCACGCCAGTCTGTGAATTTCTTTTTACACTGTGTGTTGATTCGGGCCGAATCGTTTAAGAAGACAGCCATTGCACACGACTTTCGGGTTGTTCTCTTGCTAATTCCGGTATGAAATTTACACAACGGTCTTCCTATTTTGCTGCAATCTTTAACATCTTCTTTGGATAGTTCCAGATACGTTTCGAGGTCGGCGGACACAGCAAGGTACTCTGGTAGATTTCCGAGCGAGACGCCATGTGTTCCGTTGTCTGTAGCTGCCGGAAGGTTGATTATTTCGAAAAGCTTGAACTGCTGGCTGTGATCGAAGATGGGAACATTTATGAAGAGGCGAAACGAGTTTTCCATGGCCGCCACCGTGACGGTTGATTCTCTGTAGGCGACCCAAAGCTCCTCGCTGGAGATAGACCATCCTCTTGGTAATTTCTCGTTTATTATTTTAATGACTTTGTTGAATCTTGCTGGCGAAACAATTTGTGGTGCCAAATGTCCGTTGGCCAACAGACTGAAGCCGACGTCGAGACTATCGGCCAAATGTTGTAGCCACTGCAAGATCTGATTCATCGCTTCAAATGTTTCGTCCAGTTGGATGTAATATTCGAAGTGATTTAGTTCTAACTCTTCCATCTTCACCACTCTGTCCATGAGGTTTGTTGTCACATTGCTTAGCATGGAATACTGGCCTCGCAGTTCTCTGATGAGTTTTGCGTTTGTTCTGGATTCCCAAAGCGATTCATTTACAATTGTTGCTTGCTTATCGATGATGTGAATTACTTCTCTCTGATCTCGAGCAACAAGTTGTACTTGATTATTTAATTCTTCTAAATCTTTCTGTGTTGAAACTCCAAACAGCCATTTCAGGATTGACCCTCCACCGTCGACAAGGCTTCGAGGACTTCTTTGGTTAGTATTCAATGCTTTTCTGATGTTTGTCAATCGGTCTGCTACATTTTCCATTCCTCTTAGGATTGTTTCTGTTCTGCTAGCGATTCTTCTGGCTGCTATTTGTTGTGGCCGTGACCCTGTATTCTTCCACTTCTGTGCTACTTCCTGCTGCTGGGTTATCTTCTGCTTCAAGTATGCTGTTGCTGTATCAGCTACTCCCAAGTCAAGGTCTGTTACGATGGTCCATGATGATTCACTGAACGCCACATCAGTTTGTTGTTTGAAAATTGCATTTTCTCTCAGGATCAGCGAGTTGGTTGACAGCGGCCCAATCAGGAAAATGAGGAACGGCACCAATAGAGTTAAATATCTGGCCGGAGGTCTTCTGCTACGAGTGGGTCTTCTCGTTGAAGCTGGCGTGATTGGTTCTGGAGCGGGCGTGACCACGTCGTTTTCCTCGGTGCTTGATGATGGATTACTCTGCTCAATTGGTGCTTCTTCTGAGTCGGCCTGAGCTTGTGGATCAGTTGAAGCAGGTGTTTCTTGTGTTTCTGCTTCTAGATGATTCTCATCTTCTTTTTCTGCCGCTTCTTCGGTGATGCTAGGACCTGACACAGCTTCATGGAATGATTTCATCCGAACCACGTGAACGATATCCGTTTTACCTCGGCCGGTTGCCGATATCACTTCATAGTTCACTGGAGTGGTTTGTCTTAACACTTTGAATGGTCCAAGCCAACGATGAAGAAGTTTTTCTGATTTTCCCACTTTACGCACAGGCTTGTAAATCAACACTAAATCTCCTTCTTTGAATGTCAGTTCTCTATGACGTGCATCGTAAGTTTCTTTTTGCTTTTGCCGCACACTCTCCATTCTAATTTTCACTTTCTCTCTAGCTGCTGCTAAGTCGGCAATTAAACGATCTGCATATCCCACTGCCGCTTCTTCTTCTTCCAACAACGGGTTTGGGTCTGCTTCCAACTCCAAGTCAATAGGAAGTCTTGGTTCACGTCCGTAGAGGAGGAAGAATGGTGAGTACCCCGTAGACTCTTGTCTAGCCGTGTTGTATGCGAAGCACACGTACTGCAAGGTTTCATCCCAATCCCGTTGATCACTGCTGACGTACATTGACAGCATTGCAGCCAATGTATGGTTCATTCTTTCCACTGCTCCATTTGCCTGGGGGTGGTAACTGGAAGTCGTCTTGTGGTTGGTGAGTAGTTTCTTGACGACAGCTTGAGTTAGGTCGGCGATGAAGCACTTTCCCCGATCCGTGATGATTTGTTCTGGAGCCCCATGGCGTAGAAAGATTTGTTGAACGAAGAACTCTGCCACGTCATCTGCCTTTCCAGTGGGCATAGCTTTCAACTCTACCCATTTGGTCAGGTAATCTACTGCCACTATAATCATTCTGTTTCCTTTTGTGGAGAGCGGGAATGGCCCTAGAAGGTCCATTCCTACTTTTTGAAACGGTCTTTCCACTTTAATGCATTGTAGAAGTCCTGGAGGTTTGTCTGGGACTCCTTTTCTGCTCTGACAGTGTACGCAGCTCTGCACATGACGTACTATGTCTAGTGTCATCTTCGGCCAGTAGTAACGATCACTAATTTTTTGCAGAGTGCGACTGATTCCAAGGTGACCGGAAACGATGTCGTCATGGTAGGCGTATAGGATTCTTTCACGATACTCTACAGGTACGCACAATCTTCTATAACTTTTTCCATTCTTTATAGTTTCTTTGTAGAGTTTGCCATCGTTGATCACGAAATTTTTCACTCTTGCTTTTCCACTTTGGATTTTTTGTATTAGCTGATTCCAATTACTGCAGGCTTTTTGTTTGTCTGCCAGGGACTCGTTTTCTTCTTCAGCGAGTGTTAGGTCATCAGTTAGTGCCCCTATGACGACACAGCGGTCGTCTTCTTGCTCCTCTGTCTTTGGTAGTGGATTTCTTGAAAGACAATCTGCGTTGTCGTGCGTTTTTCCACTGCGGTATACGATCGTGATATCGTATTCTTGTAGCGACAAGCTCCAACGTGCTAAACGACCTGCTAGGTCTTTTTTGCTCATCAACCAACACAGTGCTTGATGATCTGTGACGACTTTCACTTTGCAGCCCCACACAAAACATCTAAACTTGGAGAGACACCACACTAATGCAAGACACTCTTTTTCAGTTATCGAATAGTTCACTTCCGATTTAGTCAGTAAACGGCTTGCGTATGCGATAGGACGTTCTGCCTCATCAATACGCTGGGCTAGCACACCTCCAATCCCGTATCCGCAGGCGTCAGGAAAAATTTCCATTGGCAAGTCGTAGTTGGGATGGGCTAACACTGGAGCTGAAGTAAGCGCTTTTTTCAGGGCAACGAAACTGTTTACCTGATCTTCTCCCCACACAAACGAAATTTCTTTCTTCGTGAGTGACGTGAGTGGGCGAGCGATTGAAGCAAAACCTTGAATATGACGTCGATAGTACGAACATAGGCCCAAAAAACTTTGCACTCGTTTAACTTTGTTTGCTGTAGAATAGCCTTCACTAGGTGATGGGAAGTTCGAGACTGCCTCGAGCTTTTCAGGATCTGGTGCTACACCATCTTTTGAAATCACATGTCCCAACACTTTTAGAGTGTGCTCCAAGAATGAGCATTTTGACCACTTTAGTTTCAAACCAGCTTTCACAAGGCAACTCAGCACTAAGCGAAGACGTTCCAAGTGTTGTTGGAAAGTTGCTGAGTAAATTATGACGTCATCTAGGTAGATCAGGCATGTTGTCCAGCGAAGTCCAGCCAAAATAATGTCCATGGCTCTCTGAAAAGTGCCAGGGGCATTAGTTAGACCAAACGGAAGAGTGCGAAACTGGTACAATCCATCTGCAGTGATGAAAGCTGTCTTCGGTCTGTCACTGCTAACTACTGGAACCTGGTGGTATCCTGCTTGCAAATCCATGCTTGAAAAGAACGTCGCCCCTTCTAGGCGACTCAGTGTATCCGCTATGCGCGGTAAAGGATAGGAATCTTTAACTGTTACCGCATTGAGCTTGCGATAGTCCACACAAAAACGCCAAGTTCCGTCTTTCTTCTTCACCAGAACCACTGGAGAAGACCAAGGGCTGTCAGACGGTTCAATTACTCCTCGACGTAGCATTCCTTCCACTTGATTTTGGATCACTGCTCTTTCTTTCCAAGCACTCTTGTAAGGGAGTTGATGTATTGGGGCAGTAGTTCCCGTGTTAATGTCGTGTTTGACTACTGCACAATATCCCAAATCATCTTCATTTAGTGCAAAACAATGAATAAATTGCTTGAGGACTTTTAATGTTTCCTCTTTTTCTTCTTTTGTTAGATCCTTTGCAATTCTTTCTTCTAGGTGCTCTAACAATTGGCTCTCATCTTGATTCAAATCTTGTTCCTCGACTGAGGTGTCGATTGCTAGGACTTCTTGGCTCGCTTCTGTCTCTTTTGCCTCAGGGTGTTCTTCTAACGTCCCTAAGGTCACTCCTTTTTCTAGCCAAACCGTTCTCGGAGACAAGTTAGCAACAGGAATTTTTTCTAAATCTTTTTGGACTAGTGCATGACCGGTCGATAGGCTATTGGTCGCTAACAATGACTCCGAGGGTGTCACAATGCAGGAACCTTCCATCTTACTGGAAGCTGTTGTTGAAATCTGCTTAATTGAGTATGCTGGTATCTCTTGACGATCTCTTGTAACCAGCTTGTTGTCCTTGACCTCTTCTGTTTGAATAGCCGAAATTTCCGGAAGTGGTGACTTCCCTGTCGTAAACGACAGTTCCTGAGATTCATAGTCAATGTGAATGGCTTGAAACTGTTGTAGGAAATCATTTCCCAATAGTAGTTCAAAACCTGACATTGGCATGACTATCGCGTTTCCTTTGATAGTCTTGCCTTTGTGGGTTACTACAATATCAGCTGTACTCTGTGGGGACAGAGTATGGCCGTTTACAAGACGTATTTTCGGTCCACTCCGGGGTTTTTCCACGAACCCCGTTTTTTTCAACAATTCAGGAGAAATCACTGTGACTGCGGCTCCTGTATCAATTAAAGCTGTTGCAGTTTCTTTACCGCACTTCACTTTTTCTTTAATCAATCTCGCAGGGCTCAAATTCAAAATGTAGTCTTCTGAACCACCTTTGCTTTCTTCTGGCATCACCAGTTCTTGAACCACCGAGTTTACGGATGGGTTTTCTTTTGAGCTTGTTCCTGCCCCAGCGTCCTTTGCCGGGCCTTTGTAATTCTCTGATTCAGGATTTCTGAAACAGCTTCGGGCAATGTGCCCTGCTTTTTTGCAGTAAAAACACTGTGGTTTACCGCTTGTTGTGCGTCCCTTGGGTCTGAACGGCCCTTTAGGTTTCGCTTGCTCTTGACTGCTTTGCTTAAACAATTTTTCACAAGTTTCTTGAATGACTTCACGCATCGTCTTTAAAAGATCAGCTTGTTGCTCCGGGTAGACGACTGAAAGGTTCGGAACTTGTTCAGATGACTTTTGTGATTCTGCCATGGGGTCCTTCCATCCTCTGGCTTCTGACATCATCGATGTCTCCGTATAAACTTTTGCCAGTTCTAGGAATTCTTCACACGTTTGTGGCTTCTGAGGATAGATTTTTCTAAAAAGTGCTGGTCGAAGACCTCTAAAAAGATGCTCTAGTCGGTGGACTTCCGACATGTTCGGGTCGACCAGTCTGCAAAGATTAAGAATTTCGTAGTAGTACCTGGTGGTTGGTTCATCCACTCCCTGGGTTCTACTTCTTAGTCTAGTTTCTTGAAAAAGACCATAGGAATTAGGCTGAAATTCTTTCAAAAATACCGAACGTAGACCAGGCACTGCAGGTCTTGCTTGATTTTCTCCGGCAGCCGGCTGTGCTGCCACATCTTGCCAGTCGTTTGGCACTCTTGCACACAAGAACCAATTTCTTGCGGCATCATCCAAGTACATGCAAAAGTTATTTCTTTTGTCCGCATCGCCCCAACCGTTGTGGGTAGAGATAGTCTCGTAGCGCTCTAACCATTGACGAGCGTCTTCCGTTGGGCTACCTCGAAAAATAGGTGGACTTATAAACTTTCTCACAGCCGCCATGACTGTTTCTTGCAATTGTCTTGGAGGTCCAACAATGTGTTGTCCTATCGGAAGAACAACCGGGTGGGTGGGTTCTATTAAATCTTCTTCAGAGTCAGAACTTGATTCTGACTGTCTTGCAGGATTTTCAAACCCTCTCTGGCGATTCGTCTCTGAACCTGAGGTCGCCAAATCTTCTCTTGACGTAGAAATTTCTGAGTCTTGTGCCTCGTTAGTTGCTGTGGTCTCGTTACCAGACAGCGCGGTGGGCAAGTCACGAAGCGGGTGCAATCGTCTACTTGGATCCCGGGGGCAACTAGGTAAACGTGAGCTATTCTTCTTCTGCATCGACTATCTTTAAAGCAGCACTAATTCGTTAACAACGGGTAACGAGCTGCATCTCCACCAATTGTCACACTGGACTTTACTTAATGAATTGTATTGAATTAAAAGGGGAAAATACAATGCATAACAGAAAGGAGGAATAACTACACTTTACTTGACTGAAATACAGGAACGTGAAGAGAACTTACTTGAGAACTTGAGTAGGACTTAAGATCTATCAGGAACTAACAAGAACTAACTTAGGGTAAAAAATGTATGGGCTTTTATACCCTCGTGAAGGATATACGCCCTATCTCTAGGGTTGAACGAATTCTAGGGAATGCCATATTTTACTAATTATTGGCGTGTCGTAGCGCCTCTTTTCAAGGGAAACTGTGCTGCAAACAATTAAATGTTGGCTGACGCCCCTTTCCAGAAATGGCAATCCCAATGCTATCTTTCCCTCGCGACAATATGTTACGATGCAACCCAAAGTTTGGTATTGTTACTTCCTGTATTTGATTTAAAGTGTCAAACAGACTCAACAAAACTTCAGCACCCTGAAAATTTGTGCCAAATTGCATGTCACTTTATAATGCATTGTTCGACAACAGGTTTGCAGATGTTCAAAGGCTGCACCATTTCAAAAAATGTTGTTCTCAAGCAAAAACAACTGCGCGCAAGTTATGGGAGTCAGGCAAATGGAAAATGCACCTATGATTCAACGGATAAAGCGTCGGGTTTACAAAGTAAGAGCTCCACTGTCATTGTGGCATATTGACGGCCACCACAAAATGGATCGGTAATTTACTTATTTATTCTTTTATTTGGCTAATCGTTCACAGTATCCTTTAATTTTAGCTATGGGTTCATTATACACGGAGCCATTGATGGTTATTCGCGCTTGATCGCCTATATTTCCTTGAAAAATAACAATTTTTCTGAAACTATGATCGGCTTATTCGAGAAGGCAGTCAACGAGTGGGGCTGTCCCGCAAGCGTAAGGTAAGCATATTTTGGGAATTATTGGAAAATTCCCTGATGAAATACCAACTAATTTTTCTTATACAATCTAGGTCCGATCATGGCGGTGAAAACGTTCTAGTTGCTGATTTTATGATAAATGCAAGAGGGGTTAATCGAAAGAGTTTTCGCACGGGATCATCTGTTCACAATCAGCGTGTTGAACGTCTCTGGAGAGATGCCATTGAGAGATGCACCACTACTTTTATGAATATATTTGAGTAACCTCCATCGAGTGGCAAATTTAGTGCTTCTACTAATTTCTTGTCTTACATTATTCTAGGCAGATGGAAACAGATGATATTCTTAACGTAGACTCGGATGTAGACCTTTTTTGCCTCCACATAGTTGGCTATGATTTGATTCAACGCTCGTTACAGACTTTTCGGGAAGCATGGAACTGCCATCCTATTCGAACCGAAAAGCACCAGTCTCCTATGGAGCTATATATTAAAGGATTAGAGATGTTGAAGGAGGAACACGAAGCCGGAGTTCTTGATGATGAACCAATGAAACTCATTCAGGTAATTCTACTGCAATAATTTTCTGGAAGGCGTTTTTAGCAGTACTTTAAATGTGCCATGTAATGCTGGTTGTAGGGGAAAAAACTGAAGCCGCTTTCTGAATGGTCCGGTTACGCTGATGCATTTCATAGATGTGTGGTTGACAAGTTCCCAATCAATATTTCGAAAGACCAAGTTTCCTGCTTGGAAGCCGTTATTAATCCGAAATCAGTTGAAATTTGGAATCTTCGAAACAAGTTTATTCAACTTAAGGCATGTGTCGTAAGATATCTAAATTTGTGAGTTTGCCTGTTTCACTTAAATACAGAGAAGATCATTTTCAGTGATAAAGCCTTTTGTGTTTTTTTTAATGGGAACTCATCTGATCCTCATTATGAATGGAAAAAAACTTATGTATAAATTTACAGTACTAAATTTCAGTCAGCAGTATTTTAAATCTAGGATGTCAATTGAAGTTTGGTGTTAAATGACTATGTGTCTAGTTTGCGTTCGTGGGTCGACCCATTGTGATGAGCGAAATGCTGGGTTTTGACAACGGAAACCTTATGATATTTTATGATATTATGCGTGAATGTGAACCTGTGGCTTTATACTTACGTTTTATATGGATCAGGCAGGTTCGTCGATATTATTTTTCATGGCAAATTTTAATTGTTGGGTGATAGGTTAAAGTTAAAGCTGTACAATACGTAAAGTTAGTGTTATTCGAATGTTCTGGACATTTACATGGAACGAATGGAGACTACCAAGACTAATTCAATTTTGTTTGCATCCCGAATCTACTCCTGTCCCCCCCTTAGTCAACTGTCTTAATTTTAACTGGAATGAAATCCAATTAATTAGCATAGACATACCTGCTCAACGGCATCATTTAGTTTAACAAATTTTGTTATTTACCCGTTTTCGTGTCTAGAAAAAATATTCCCACGCCTAAATGATTGTTTTTTTTTTAACCCCGACGGCAGTATATTTAACACACGTGTAAGAATATTGTTAAGGGGTGCGAGAGGTTGGGTGATAAGCGTAAAATCTGAATCTTTTTGGGATACCACGTATTAGGTTTAGGAAAGACGTGAGGGAGTCGAGGACATATTTAAGGAAAGCAGATGTTCTGAAAAAACAACCAATGGTATTGAAAAAAAAAATTTGCGTTGGTTGCTTGGCGAGTTGATTGGCTAACTGTTTTCGTGGGAAAAAAGGATAGGGTAGTAGATGCGGATCTTCAAAACACTTGCGCGAAACGTGAGCAAATTTTCCAGTTGCCTTTTTATTTTTCAGTTATCAAGTGGATCTTACTACTGTTACAACAACTTTGGTTTTTAAAGTGGATTTTTAACTGTGATCCAACGACATATAGTGCACGCACGGATTTAAACGGCAATATGGATCGAAAAAAATTGGGGGAAATGTTCAAGAAGTTTTTTAAAGAATTAGAGGAGTCGAGCGATATAGACGAAGAGAAAGAAAAAAAGGACCAGGATTATGGTAAAAGTTCTACAATTAATTATTAATTGGGCAGTTTTGGTATTATTTTATTCTTCCATCGTGTTCATTTTTTGCAACTGCTTTCGTAAAAATGTAATTATTTAAAAGCTTTAACAAAATCATTCAACTAGATCCAGGCCCTTCAACATCGGGTTGTAGCTCCAGCTCAACAAAAAGTAACAAGCTTAAACGGCTTCAAAAGAATCCTCGTAGGGAATCAAAAGTTGAAGACGAAAGACGCCAAGAACGACGCAAGCTGTTTGATAAAAAAAAAATAGTTTGATTTAGCAAATTGTTGTGTTTTGGTGATTCTTAAACTTATATTTACATTTTTAGACAAACAGGAATTTGAAAAAAAATTTCGATGTTTGGACAGAAAATGCCCTTTAATGCCGGTTCCTCAACCGACTAATATAGCAGCATTAGAAAATTCTGGACTATGGGGAAGAACTGTGAAGTTTTTGGACACAGACGACAAGCAAACCGTTAAAACTAAAATTGAAACGTAATGTATTAAAACAGTATACAGACGAGCGAATTGCAATAATAATCTTCTTATTTTTAGCATTTTCCCCGAGCTTGTTGGCGGATTTTAAATGTTAAAATCACAAAAGAATGGAAAAACGTTGTACCTTATCGGCCAAGGTCCGGTTGTGGATGGAAAAGAGTTGAAGGTGGTTTTTGCGAAAAACATTTATCTATGTCCACTCCAGAAAGACATAGCTATTGCAGAAGATTCCTATTCCCAAAGCGAATCGGAAGAAGATGACTGCACGGAAATATGCGTGTATTGCGGTGAAGTTATGCCTATCGAAGTACTGGAAGCGCACACCAATATTTGCGACAAAGAAATTCGTCAAATGTCCGACGATGAAGCCACCGTCTTGCTGTTTGACGAAGAAGCAGCTGTACTCGATCCCGCTGGTATGTATGAACATTCGGTAGTAATCAGCATCATTTCTTGTCTTTCAGGTTTTATCTATTTCCAGGAATGAAAAAAATTCATCTGCACCAAAGTCAGTTTATGGCATATTCAGACGATGCGGCCTATGCTTCTAGGGAACTATGCGGGAACGCCATAGATGTAAACAGGATGAGCTACATAGAAGACGCCATCAAGCTTTCAAAAGATCCCTTCTTTCTGTAAGTTGCAAGTTTTAAAGCATACATAAGTTACATTATTTCCATTAACTCTGCTAACTGTGCCTCTTTTTAGTTCCAGGATCAAAAGGCCTTTGGTTGTTTCCTTCATTGGTGAGGCCGGAGTAGACGGAGGCGGACTTCGTAGGGAATTCTTGTCTATGATAGTAGACTACGGCAATTCTGTATTTTCTCATAAGGAAACAGATGTTGGTTTAGAGTTAGTCGACATAGATGAAATCTATTACATGTTGGGGATTTTCCTTGGTAAAGTTTAATTGCTCTTCCGATTAAGTACATAATTTTTACTAATTTAGTTTTCTTCAATGCTTAGGTCTCGCTGTAGTTCAAGTCGGTCTGTGCCCAAAATTTGTGATAGCGGCTTGGAAGGATTTCAACGGGCGTATCAATCGGTACCATCCGTTTATCAGAGGCTTAACGGCCTTACAACTAAATGAGGTAACAAACCAATAAAACAACTATATTTTACACTCAGCAATAATTTGTTGTATTTCAATATAGTTACTTTGCGACAAACAAGTACAGTCGATCTTTATGAACATCCCAGTTACCGTTGCTCTAATAGTGGAGTCATTAGACACCAATCCAGACCCTCTGCTCTTCTGTAGCCAAGAAACGAAGATGTGCCAGGCAATTTCGTACAATTTCTTTATTGAATTCCTAAACAACGTAGCAGATGGAAAAATTAGTTCTCCGAACTATGGAAAAATCACCTTGGATGACGTTTATCTTTTTTACACCGGATCAAAGATTGTTCCCATTTCTTGGGACAGTTTCCGATTCAAGCTGAATTTCAAGATGAACGATGATTGTCACCGGTTCCGGCCTACAGCAAACACCTGTGTTGGATGTGCCCAATTGACAATACCAATCGTTGAAACGTATAAGGATATGGAAGCTGGATGGATCGATGCAATTTTAAGTATCTCCTTTGGGTTTAGTCGAATGTAATTTTTTTGCTTGTTCACCTGTTTGTGGTGTCGTATTTCATGGTTTTTATTCAGAATTCAATCATTTTGTTTCTTTTGAATGCTTTATCAATAAAGACACTGGTGTGGCAGTCGTAAAGACGACTGTTTTAACGTCAGACGAACAATTTGATTGATTAAGGTTTTTTGTTCCAACTTCTCCATCCACTTCTTGCGTTTAGTATACAAACTGAAACTAGGACGTTTTCACGGCTACGATCGGACCTTAATTGTATTTTAAAAATGATTGATATTTCATGAAATCTGCACAAGCCATTCCAGAAATAGTTTCAATTTACGCTGGTCGAATAGCTCCACTCGCTGACTGCTTTCTTAAGTAAAGCAATTACAGTTTCGAAAAAATTTTTATTTTCGAAGGAAATGGAGGCGATCAAGCGCGAATAACCATCAATGACTCCGTGAGTAGTGAATCTATAACTGACATTATAGCTAACAGTAAAGAAAACTCACGAAAGTAATGAAAACATGATGATAAGTGAATAAATTACCGATTCATTTATGGTGGCCATCAATATGTCACAATGACAGTGGAGCTTTAACTTTCTACACCCGATGCTTTATCCATTCAATCATGGTTGAATTTTACATTTGCCTGTTCTCCCATAACTTGCACGCAGTTATTTTTGCTACAAGAACATTTGTTGTAATGGTGCAGCCTTTGAACATCTGCAAACCAGTGTTCGAACAATGCAGATGCTTTGTTGAGAGCTTGTTTGATACTTAATGTAAATACAAGAGTTAACGTTACCAATTTGGATTGCATCTTAACCTATCTGTGGGATATGTGTCTATTTCTGCATTAGATACCTTTGGTCTAGCTGTAGGATGTGCCCCCTTTAAGACTCGAAACACAGTTCCTCTGCTGATCTTCAGCAAATCAGCAATCTTTGCAACAGGGACTCTCTGGTCTAAACGTGAACAAAAAATCAGATTCACATTGCGATTTGTAACTTCATGAATGTCACTTACCTAAGTACCTTTTCAGTAAATCCATGTCAACAGCAAGCTTTGGTCTGCGAGCAGTAGTTGAAGTAGAACGTTCCACTGCTGGTGCAGTGTGAACTTCTAGTAGAGAAATTTCCACGGTACATCCACAAGTAAGGCAAACCTCAAATAAGACGTCCAGTGACATCACGCAAATCCCACCTTCATTAAAACGTTAAATGTTTTAGGAGCTACGTACTGGGAATTCGAATCGAAAAGACTATTGATGAGATGTGCAGCAAGCAAGCAGCCTAGCAGATGATGTGCAATAAAACGTACTGCATGAAAACGTTCCGCATATCTTTCAAAGCGTACTCTGGTGATGACAATTTTTTTGGTAGCCAGAGGCCAGGTGGCGCTAGTGCCCTATGCGCACTATCAAATTTCCCATCTCATAGCTCCATTGCACCGCTTCTCCCATTCCCCGCCAGGTGGCAGCATAGTTTTGACGGATAGCTTTTGAAATAGCCTTGCGGGATAGCTTTTCTGATAGCCAATTGGTATAGCGGGGGGAGGGATAGCATGCCAGGTTGAGGGGCGGGTGCTGGATAGCATGCTAGGTTGAGGTGCTGGCTTATAAGTTGCGGGTGATCATAATGGCACTAAAAACTTGCCATAAATAATCGCGCCTACAGTTTTCTATATGGAGAAAGTGTGTGTTGTCGCCACTAGAGCTATGATTTGGTTGCTTTAGTGGTGAAACCGCTAAAGTTAAACCAGTTAAACAATAATGCGTGTAGCGCATGTCTTTTAAATTTTTTTGAAGCGAATAATATGAACTCGGTTGATGTAAATTTTTCCAGTGAGGTAATATGTATAACATAAATACTAATATATATGTTAGAATTATATATAGATATTTATATATATTACTATTATATATATACGATACTATTATATATATACAATACTGTAATATATATTATATATATATTGTAGGCTACTTATATAATGAATATGTACAATTGGTGTGATAATTGAAATAAAACAATATAAGAGAAACAATTTTTTAATTATTTGTCAGCTAAATTAATTACAATAATTAGTTGATTAAATACAGTAAATAGCCCTTGGTAAGGGCTATCTATTTCTGGGTAATTGTTATCAACATTTTCAATGGGAAAAAAATCGCTCAAGAAATAATCGGACGGCAAGTCTGAGCGCATATCTTAATTTTTTCAAAGCGAATAATATGAGTTTTATATAAACTTATATTTACAATATTATGATAATGTACATAAATACTACAATATAATAAATACACATATATACAGTATATTACAATTATATATAAATATTTATACATACGTACAATTATATTTATATATTATACATACATACAATTACAATATATATATTACTATTAGATATATGTACAATAGTTATGGTAATTGAAATAAACGAATATAAGAGAAACTATTTTTTAATTATTTGTCAGCAAAATTAATTATGATATTCGCTGATTTAATATATAAATAATATAAATATAACATAAATCGATAGCCCTTGGTAAGGGCTATCCATTTTTCGGTAATTGTAATCAATATTTTCAAATCGAAAAACGCAAAATGTGTTTTTGTTGTTTTTCGATCTAAGGTTCTAATGGACGCAACCGATAAAAACAAAAAAATTAATGTTACACTTAAACTTTTTCCTTTTCTGAAAATTTAACATAAGTTTTATAGAATTAGATAGCTCTTGATAAGAGCTATCGATTGATGCAAAATTTGTCAATTTTAACTGTTTATTTTCTTCATAAATAACTATTAAAGGATTTCATGATTTTAAAAAGGGGAGAGGGTGTGTGAAAAAGACGAAACTTTGCATTGATTGTTTGATGCTTAATCTTCGTCAAAACAGGAAACCATTATAATATTTTTGTTCCTGGTGATTCGAGGAACAAGTTATTCTAAACGTTTACTTTTAAGATGCTATATTAACCCCAAAAATTACGTATGAAAAAGTGGTTTTCGATAAACCATTATGGCGGCCATTTTTTTACCGCGCCAAGTTCAAATTTTAAAAAGTGTAAATAAGTTTAAAAATTTTAATTATAAGTACATATTTACATTTTTTTGTGTCTAGAAAATTCCAGCATTCCGTCTTGTATTAAAAATTAACTAAGATAATTTAAATAAATTTATTTCATGGGTTCTCATTTAATTTACAATTTTAGGTGTCTTTTTCCACATTCTGCATGGAAAACCACGTTTTATCTCGACTTCCGCGTGGAAAAGCTCCAAGCAGACAATATTAAAAAAAAAAAAAGATTGACTAACGCCCTGCGCGTTTATCATTTACCCCATAAGAAAAAGTGCATCTGCAACTATGTACTACTTAGTACATATGTAGTGAGACCATGTTGGATTTTGTTCAGGCTGGTCGCGAAGCAATATGTACTACTTAGTACATAATCGCATCTACAGTTTTCTATATGGAGAAAGTGTGCGTTGTCGCCACTAGGGCCTTGATTTGGTTGCTTTAGTGGTTAAACCACTAAAGTTAAACCAGTTAAACAATAATGCGTGTAGCGCATATCTTTTAAATTTTTTCGAAGCGAATAAAATGAATTCGGTTGATGTAATTTTTTCCAATGAGTTAATATGTACAATATAAATACTAATATATATGTTACAATTATATATAGATATTTATATATATTACTATTATATATGTACGATACTATTATATATATCCAATACTATAATATATACAATAATATATACTATACATTATACATATATTCTGCTTATATAATGAATATGTATACAATTGGTGTAAAAGAACATACAATTGAAATAAAAGAATATAAAAGAAACAATTTTTTAATTATTTGTCAGTTAAATTAATTACAATAAATAGTTTATTAATTGCAGTAAATAGCCCTTGGTAAGGGCTATCTATTTTTGTGTAATTGTTGTCAACATTTTCAAAGGGAAAAAATCTTAAAGGCAAAATGTGTTTTTGTTGTTTTTCGATCCAAGATTCTAATGGACGTAACTGATAAAAACAAAAAAATATATGTTACACTTAAACTTTTTCCTTTTCTGAAAATTTAACATAAATTTCATAAAATTAGATAGCTCTTGATAAGAGCTATCGATTGATGCAAAATTTGTCAATTTTGACTGCTTATTTTTTTCATAAATAATTATTAAAGGATTTCATGATTTTAGAAAGGGGGGGGGATGTGTGAAAAAGACGAAACTTTGCATTGATTGTTTGACGCTTAATCTTCGTCAAAACAGGAAACCATTATAATACTTTTGTTCTTGGTGATTCCAGGAACAAGTTGTTCTAAACGTTTACTTTTAAGATGCTATATTTAACCCCAAAAATTACGTTTGAAAAAGTGGCTTTTGATAAACCATTATGGCGGCCATTTTTTTACCGTGCCAAGTTCAAATTTTAAAAAGTGTAAATTATTGTAAAAAATTTTAATTATAAGTACATATTTACATTTTGTTTGTGTCTAGAGAATTTCAATATTCCTTCTTAGATAGAAAATCTTAAAAATTAACTAAGGTAATTTAAACAAATTCATTTCATGGGTTCTCAATTAATTTACAATTTTAGGTGTGTTTTTCCACATATCCGCGTGGAAAACCACGTTTTATCGCGACTTCCGCGTGGAAAAACTCCAAGCAGACAATATTTTAAAAAAACAATTGACTAACGCCCTGCGCGTTTATCATTTACTCCATAAGAAAAAGTGCATCTGCAACTATGTACTACCAGAGTCATAGAAACCTGGTTGCTCCACGGTGTGTGTAAATGCTACAAGGGTTTGCGGGGACTTGTGGTCGAATTCTGGCAGTTTTATAGCGAACCTAGCGGTTTTGGTTGAGTACTACGCGGTCCCAACCAAATGGAATCAGTAGCCGTAGAACACCCCTCCAGCGTTTTGTACTTAGAGTAGTCGGATGGCCAAGTCAAGCGTGTCTTTCAAGCATGGCCTACTATAATAACGTCCTGTCAGCGCGCAATACTTCTTGCGCAAAAAAGTTAATTGACAGAGCCGTAATAGATATGATACTAAATACTACGGTTTCGGAACCTGGCTAGCACTAAATTTTCCCCCGATTACTCCGAGGTTTTCCGCGAAATTCAGCCATGCGCTTTCGATTCGAATTGAGTCGTTAACCAGGAAACAAACTTTTCTGCTACGTTCTTTTTTAAAAAACCTAGTGCCAATCAAGCCGCCATTTTTCAAGATGGTGATGGGTATATCAGGTTGCCAAAAAACTGATGGCTCAACAGGCTACCCGGGTCGCCCAAATGAACCCTTTTTGACAACGATCCATGGGTAACTCGGGTTTTCATGTTGGTTTCACCAGCACCCAACAGATCGTTCATAAAGCTACCCAATTGACGCGGGGCCAGGCTCTAGCATTTTTTTTTTATTGGGTTGCTGTTAACAAAAATAGTTGCGACCTTGATGATGGAAGTATACAGAATGTTTAATAACAGTAACAAGTACTAATCAAGTTTTTTCGAGTATTTTCGACGGTGTTCTGAGTGATTCACAAGTTTCTTATATTTGCGCACATCGCTGAGGAACAAAGCGTAGGTCGTTCTTATCATGGTTGACAGTAGACTATCGCTCAAACGTAAGTTCCATTATGCTAAATGACACACTTCATGATATTCTTAAACCTTAAATGTTATAACTGGTTCTTCCTTTCACGTTAGAGTTTGTTAAGGTTTTATCTGATAGCAACTGTATCCAAGTAAAATATGTTGTTTAAAACTTAAATATCTTCAGATTGTTCAATTGTTTGCTGCAATTGAAGACGAAAAGAAGAAGATGTAAAAAGTACACAATTAACATTCCCCTTTTGATATTCACAGTGGGCAGGTAGTTACAAAAAATCATGTTGATTCTTTAAGGGTAAATTTAGTTTACATCTAACAAGTTGAATTTGACTTCAGCAATAAAAATGTAGAAGTTTTTAATTCAAATATACATTGCTAGTATTTTTTAATTCTTTCTTATCGTAGAAAGTTGGATCTGCAACATCATCCAGTGATATTCATTATGCAGGAAATGTGCTACCCTAGCAGTGGGGAATGCTGATTGCAGGTGATATCAGCATCATTATGCAATACAGAGTGGTCACATTTACCATAGCAGCACAAAAAGTGGGAGTCAATTATCAAATGCAAAAAAGGGCAACAGTAATCCAAAAGTGCACCAACAGTGTTTCAAATTCATCAAAACGATAATGAAACTATTCGAGTAGCTAGCGATTGTATTTTTCTCATTTTTTCTATTTATTTTTTTATTATTATTTATTTGTTTACTGTTATATCGCAACCGCAGTCGTCCAGCTAAATTGCGAGCCCTCAAGTTTGGTTTCAGAGGCCGCTGTTCTCTGTATTAGTGCGTCATGAAAGAAGACTTTGATGTAGCTCTTCTTGAGGAAGAAAGCTCGTTTGACGATGCAAGAAGAAACAACCATATAAAAAGCTACGTTTTCACCAACTTCGACCTATTGTACAAGTGCCTAATGCGTCAGACATCAAGATTAGGTCGAAGTTGCATGTGTTTGGGCCGCTTGGCCCTTGTGCGTCGATGTGTGGTTTTCCTGTTCTTCCTGTGCCTCGTTTTCCTATTATATTCAGCTTATCATCTCTCTTCAGTTCGATTCAATATGTAAGTAGACATATTCAAAACCGTAAAGTAACCTCTGTAATAATAACAGTAAACTAAAGAATAAGATGAACACAATTTAATCCGGTTCTGTATTGGTTGCTATTTTGACCATCTGATTAGGATTATAATCCAAAAATACCATTGACTATCCCTTATGAACTAGGTTGGCTTCATGAAAAATCCAACACATTCATGGAAAACTGCTGATGTAATGGCGGAAATTTCCGTCATGGAATTTTTATTTATTTAGATTTTAAATGGTTCAAGTTTGTTTTCAAGTAATAGACTTCGTTATCCGTGTCTTTAGTTGACACCACCCATTTTGTAACTTGTAACAAGCCATTAGAGTCCGTAAAATTTCAAAAGAATACTTTTGGCCTTGTTAGTATAATTTATTGCTATGTCCAACTTGGTGTGTATTATTTGGGTGTTTGTTAAATGTGACCAAAATACTATGCAGTTACTAATAACATTGTCGTGCAACTTTATCCGCACCTTGTCTTTATGCCTTTGTCTTACTATCGTCCATCTAATAGTATCCTACGTGGACCCCGACTGGATCCATCAATCCATTGTTCGTCGACGAGGGAAAATGGTCTCCGCCTTGGTAGCGTAATGGGAAGTAGAAGCCATGCTTCTCCAGGTCGCCTTAGAATTGATGCCAAAGTTCTGCTTTTTGCGGAAACACAGTACTCACATCTCGGACGAGATATCGCTGAACTTTTGGTCCACAACCGCCTAAAGTAATCCAGATTTCATTTATTTGGTTAGATAGAATCTATCGTGTCTTTTATTCGTTTCCAAGCCGATTCTGTTGGCTTCAAAGAAATCTAAAAAAAAATTTTACGTGTCAAAAAAAAATACTTACGTTAAGGTTTTGTTGCCAACTGTATTTTCCTGCGTCAATTGTTTTAGGTACAAATTAGAAGTCGTAGGGAAATCGCTTCCAATCTTGACTAACGTTGATAAAGGAAAATATGGAGTGATCGTCTTTGAAAATATGGATCGTTATCTGACGATGGATAAATGGAACAGAGAGTTACTCGATAAATATTGTCGCCAGTATCAGGTAATTATTTTTAAGTGCACATATCTAATGAAATAAAATGCATTTTCCGAATTTTTCTATTTTAGGTTGGAATTATAGGATTTATGTCTCCCCGTGAAGAAAGTTTAATCGGGGCTCAACTTCGAGGCTTCCCTTTACACATCCATACAAATTTTAAGTTGAAGGTATAAGCTATTTCCGCCACTACTGTTACTTAAAATTTTCATATTTGCTTTGGTCTACAGGATGCCGAATTGAAAGCAGATTCTCCTGTGCTTCGGATAACCAGAGGTGGTGACGTTCTTTGGGGACCCTTGCCTGGGAATGATTGGACTGTGTTTTCCCCTAACCACTCTACATATGAACCATTGGAAATGGGCTCTATTCAAGCCCCAGAAGATAGTCCTGCTTACGGAGGGTTGTCCTCAAACGCCATCACAGTTATTCGGGTATAAAGCATTCGTACCAATCGCCAGTCATCGCCTTGAAACTACCAAAATCACTGAAGAAAATTCAAGCTTTTTGTCCTTCTAAATTTACGAGCAAAGAAATGCCAATTAGTTTTCTCTCCTTGATCTACGATATTTTATACAGCATTTGAACGTAAATTGCAGGACTGCGGAGAGTTTGATGGAATTCAACGCATCTTATTCGGATCGGGCTTAGACTTCTGGCTCCATCGTCTTCTCTTCCTAGATGCCATGTCCTTTTTATCGCATGGGCGATTGTCAACAAGCTTGCAACGCTATATTCAAGTTGACATAGACGATATCTTTGTCGGCCAAAAAGGCACACGTCTTACTCCTCGCGACGTCGAGGTAAGTCCACATTTCTTCCACCAACTAAAACGCAGCCATTTAAGGATTGCTGCGTAGTGTACGCAAGTCGACGCTTTACCTTTATCGCCTATGTTACGTTGATGACAGAGCATCATCGATACCCAGAATCGCATTCGAACGATTGTTCCTGGCTTTAGATTTAATATGGGATATTCCGGCAAGTTTTTTAACCATGGAACAGAAGAAGAAAACAAAGGAGATGAATATCTTTTACGTGAGTTTATTCAGTTGTTTGTTTGTCCAGGTAGCAGATAAAAAAAAAATTTTATTGTATTTTTTTTTATTATTATTTCAATCAGAACGCGCCAACGAGTTTACGTGGTTTGGGCATATGTGGAGCCACCAGCAACCACACTTATATGAAAACATTTCCTTATTGGAAGCAGATATGCTTCTTAATAAAAAATTTGCAATTGTAATCTGCTTTCTGCACTTAAAAATAAGTTCAGGTTGAAAAATTTTCAAACGTTTTCTTAGGAACATGGCATTCCAACAGACTCTGGTTATTCCGTATCTCCACATCATTTAGGTGTCTACCCTGTCCACGAAGCGCTATATGACATGTGGAAAAAACTTTGGAACATTCATGTCACGTAAATAACCATCTTTTTCAGATATTTATTTATCTGGTAACAAAATAGCTCCTTTGCATATTCAATTCAGGTCTACAGAGGAGTATCCGCACTTAAGACCCGCTCGGCTGCGCCGTGGATTTATCCATAGGGGGATCATGGTAACGATAAAATTCTCGACATTATTCTGTTTTAATTATTATTTGCCACCTTTTATCAAACGGAAAATGGTTCTCAATTAAATTAGGTGCTTCCAAGACAAACATGTGGACTCTATACCCACACCATTTTTATCGACAAGTATCCCGGTGGTCGCTCGACATTAGACAACAGCATTAAAGGAGGGGAGCTTTTCCAAACGATCGTCTTTAATAGGGTATAATGATGATATAGGAAACCACTTAGCGTCTAATCAATTTGTCCATGATTTTGGCTTCGTTTTAAAAATTTATAGATGCTTTGCATATGCTCCCAATATTTTGATATGGAACATAATATTTGTAATCATACTTTCCCTTTGACGTTATTAATTTACTTTAAAATTAATTACATATTGCAGATAAATATCTTTATGACTCACATGTCGAACTATGGGAATGACCGCCTAGCTTTATACACCTTTGAGGCAGCCACAAAATTTTTACAATGCTGGACCAACTTGCAGTTTCAAAGTATTTCTGCCCTTCAACTAGCTGAAAAATACTTTCGTATGTACCCTGAGGAATCTGAACCTGTGTGGGGGGTAATTAGAATCTCTGAAACATTTTCTTTGTTTTCCAAAAACGTATTCATTCGCATGTTTCTAACAGAACCCTTGCGACGATCAGCGCCACATGAAAATCTGGTCTCAAAACAAAACATGTGATCAGTTGCCCAGGTTTCTTGTGTTAGGTCCTCAAAAAACTGGCACGACAGCTCTGTATACCTTCCTTTCTATGCATCCTGCCATTGTCAGCAATTATCCCAGTCCTGAAACTTTTGAGGAAATCCAATTTTTTAATGGGAAAAACTATTATAAAGGTATCAATTGATTTTGATGTCTTAAGCTTTCTATTGTACTTATATACATGATTTTATCGATTTTTTTTTTGTCAATGATGCCCCGCGTAGGACTGGATTGGTACATGAACTTCTTTCCTGTACCCAAAAATTCAACATCAAAATTTCTTTTTGAGAAGAGTGCAACATATTTCGATGGCGAGTTGGTCCCGCGACGGGTACACGCTCTCTTACCGAAAGCAAAGCTGGTAAGAGTAAAATTTCATTTTCAATTAAAGAAAGATCACAGCGTTTTCCGTCTTGTAGGTCATCATCATAATATCACCTGCCAAAAGAGCTTATAGTTGGTATCAGCATATGAGATCTCATGGTGATCCAACAGCGCTTAACCATACTTTCTATCAAGTGCTCACTGCTGGGGATGCACAACCCAAAGCTTTACGAGATCTTCGATTTAGGTACTAATATCATAGCATTTGACTTTGTGTTAGGCCAACGTTAGCTAATGCAAAATTTCCCGTGTGTTAAGTTTATTTGAAATGAATTGTTTTTATATCCTAGGTGTCTCAGTCCAGGAATGTATGCGCACCATTTGGATCGTTGGTTGCTCTATTTTCCTCCACAACAGATTTCTGTTATCGATGGTGAGCAAGTTCGGTTAGATCCTGTCACTTCAATGAGCAAATTACAGCATTTTCTAAAAATCCGGCCAATCTTCGACTACTCATTACATCTTAGGTACGGAGATTCAACAATAAAGCAAAACATAACGCTTTCATGATTTTAATATGGGATGAAATAATTACTATTTAGATATGATGCGCGCAAAGGCTTCTTTTGTCAAGTAGTGAATGGTGACCACACCAAGTGTTTAGGTCGGAGTAAAGGACGTCACTATCCTACAATGGATTCACAATCTGCCAAATATCTTCAGGTATTTTAAGTCAAGTTACGTCGCTATATCGCAGTAATGGAATCTATAATGAAACACCTTTTATATTTGATGTTTTACAGTCCTTTTACATGACACACAACATAGCGTTGGAAAAATTGCTCAAACGTCTTGGTTATCCAATTCCACTCTGGTTGGAAGAGGATTTGAGTGATCGTCCCGTTAATAACCAAGCCGTCGAGATGTCAAATTCTCTCTGAGAAATGATGAGCCCAGCATTTCTTTATGCGTGCATGAAGTTCAAAAGTGACGTTTTCTTACCGAAATTCCTCATGTTGAATTTGTGTTCATGCGGTTATCGTAAAGGAAAGAGATTCAAAGGGTCAAATTCACATAGCTTAATCGACCAATTCGACGTCAAGGGCTTTATTTCAATAATTGTTATTCAAAAAGTGCAAATTTCAAACGAGACGTCGATATCCAGTAGCCAGAATGGTCTTTTCGTTTCGTTTGTTCGCTCCAGTTTGTTAAAATCTACGTTGTCTCTGCGATCGAATCAATAGTTTGCTGTATTTATTGAATTTATGGTCTTTCCATCGTCATTTCAACAGACGGGACAAAATTGTCATGCAGTACCGTATTTTAAATAAAAACAGCAAACGCATCGGTGCATGTGTTTCAATCCTCTATTCCGTGCTTGTCTTTATGTGCTCACGCGTCTCTTTCGATTGCTTTCTTTTTAATCCGATTTTGCATAACCACATAGCAGTTAAACATGTCGCAGCTATAAACAATTTCAATTGAGGAATTATAATGATTTCAATTGTTGTGACAAATCTGTTTCCTGTACAGTTTTCTAGAAAACATGACAAATGTTCCCAACCCATGAAACTGACTCTTTTTTTCTGAAGTTGCGATATAAACATATCCTGTGCTGCCGAAAAAAGCTTCTTTTTGGATGATGGAAGAAAATTCCTGCAATCCGCTACTCAGAAATTTTATTGCTAAAATTCCCGTTTTGTGTTAACACGTATGTTTAACAAAATTTTAAAAACGGAGGGAGTGGGGGAGATGAAAGAAAACTTACTACCAAGTGCAACGTGCAACGTATAACGGATAAGGTTCACCTATGTTTGACAATAAATTTTGTTTAACACCGTACACTTTTCCCTGAAGACATTTTAAAGTTTCGCAATGTTCTAGTAATCCTCCGCTATGTGTTTAGTAGACCTTTCGAGTAAAACACGTGCGGTTGAAGAATTGTTCTGCATGAAGTAAACACTATGGAGTAACGCGAGGAAGCACAAGCATGGACGAAGGCCATGGCAGTCCATTCACATCCTCTACCATACGTAATTGTAGAATGTAATTACAGATGGGCATTTTCAAGGACATTTGAATTCTCAATCCACACTGATTATCTTCTACTTGGTCTACCATTTTTAATGGAAAACTTTTTTTAATTATTATTATTCTTTAAGTTATTCGCTTGACAAGGCCATTTCGGATAAGTTCATCGTAGTGGAACGTGGTATTCTTCAAATTTAGATAGAACTCCCTAAATTAGGTGCTGTGAAGGATACTTGTTCCATCGCGACTGTGGTTAGCGACAGTAGTGGTTCACCGATGCAATAGACTCGAGTGGAAAACACCCATTACGTCCTTGAAAATGCATAATTTCGTATTGATTGAATGATAAGGACATCAGCTTGATATCTTCGAATCCAAACAAACCATCAGAGAAACTTAAGTTTCAATCACTAAGACATTCGTGTTATCGTCACGCCAGAGTATTTTTCACTATTCTGCAACAAGTTCGGCTTAACCGGTTTCGCACTGCATACTGAACGTACTCTGTTCAATATAGGATAATCCCGTCTAATTTCAATAATCCAAGGGTCACGCGAAGTATGCGAGAAATAAGCAAGCCGTGCTAACCAAAAGTGTAACATAAACCGTTTCGGCCATAATGCGTGTGTATTGTTCACTTTTTACTGTTGGTGTCGATGGATACGCGAGGTACATGCAGCCTGGGGTTTGTTGTAACTTGTACGAGACCTAATTGGAGTAAGCCTACGAGTTACTTCATAGTGCCGTTTAGCTGCTAGTTTCATAGGCGAAAAATTCGATAACTGCTGTGTTACATCTTTTTCCTAGCTTTACAGCCAACCGTTAGAAGGCTTGGTTACAGTTATATACCCATGTTTACATTAAGGCAAAAACGGAGAGAAAAATAGTAAAATAGTTATTTTCTCGATTATAACCCACTAGCATTTGTTAGCTTTTGTCAGTTATTCGTACAAAACACGTTGACTAGTGCACGTTAAAATTCATGACGGCATACTCTTTATTCGTCGATTTGTGTTCCAATTTGCATTTTTATTAAATGCCTTTAGTTATCTAAAAATTATTTTATTACTATTTTTTACTTTGATATATTTATAAAATTGATTCTGTAATCAGATTTTATCCGAATTCAAGAAAGATTTGTCGATTTAGGAGCGGTAGTGCCATTGAAAAAAACTGGTGAAAGGGAAGGCGAGATGGTTCACAACTAACGTCGCACCATTGTTCTACGTGTTTCAGATAGCATGATTTTTTTTTTACGAAATCGGGCAAAGTAATTCGTCTCATTTTATTTTCTTCAACTTCGATTTCGTAAATTCTTTTTAAAGTAGAAACTCCTTTTTCCGTAACCAGTTCTCCGCAAGCTAAGCAGTTCTAATTTGATACACGAAGAAACCAGATTTAAAAACAGGAATTGTAGAAAACCTGACAGTGGGCATCATTTGGTAGTACTGAGGTGCGCAATATTTAGGTCTTTTTTTTTTGTTTGTTTTTATCGCCACTTTTGTTTTCCAAT
This sequence comes from Daphnia carinata, assembly GCF_022539665.2. Taxonomy (NCBI): domain Eukaryota; kingdom Metazoa; phylum Arthropoda; class Branchiopoda; order Diplostraca; family Daphniidae; genus Daphnia; species Daphnia carinata. The sequence continues at coordinate 5,188,285 of NC_081336.1, read as the reverse complement.
TCTTCTTATGGTACAAAGCGTTTTGGTTATACATGTGCACATAACGATAAAAGTAAACAATTCCCGTGGCATCGACAGTGTCTTCAATTGGTATTGTCAAATTCAAATCGATGTTCGGCCAACAGAATTCGAATACCTGTTTTCCTTGACGTGGATGAAAGAAAAAGAAACACATCAGTAGTTGAAGAATTTTAGAACCAAGGGTACATAAAAATTTTAAGAAAGAATTGCAATCCAAAGCAAATCATCTAAAATAGATCTGTTTAATCGATGTCCAGCAAGCACAGCCAAAAAAGGTAGTGGAACGAATTGCACAATGGTTCGTCAAACTACTTTTTCGCGGCTTCGAACTGTGTGTATTAATAACGTCATGAGCACCGCAGACTCAATTTAGTGTTCCAGAAACTTACTTACGGTTTGCGGAAAATGGGGCTAGTAGGCCCGAGTATTTAGGTAAAGTTTTAGCTGTAACAGATGTGAGCTAGACTGAAACGTTAACTTAACCAGCGTTATTGAACACTACCTGTATGTTATCTGATATGACTGACGTTATTGACGGACTGCGTTAATCACAGTATAGATAGCTATCCGAATGGTAATAATTTTGTTTTTCTTACGTTATTATTGGTATAGAAACTACACGGAAGCTGAGGTTTTCCATTCAATTTTGTTTGATTCGCCAGCAATATGATTGAAGGTTTCCTCGTATTCCACTTGAGGGCATTTAATCAAGGCACGTGTCCTCCTGCTATGGAGAATTTCAGAAATCTGTTGGTTGCAGACTTTGGACTACTTGCTTCTAGTCTGTAGCTACTGCATTATTTTTGAAAAAAGCCAGCTAGGCAATGTCACGCACCACAAATACCAAATAGTTTATCGCAATGCCACCCAAATTACAACTGAATACTCAGTAGAAAATGTGCGTATGCTGAATATAAACTTTCAGACACGAGCCCCAACGCGGAAGTTCAATGTGCAAGATTATACTGTTCCATATTTTAAAAAACTTTTTCCGTCACAAAAACAGTTTATAAAAGAGGCCACAGATATTGCAGTTTGTGATATCTAAGGCGTTGGTGATTAAAACCGCCAAACTCAAGTTCTTTTTAATCCGACTTAAACTAACCCTAGAGCCCCACAACCTTTAAAATCGGGGCGACGTGATAGTGTTTGGTACGCTGCACACGTTTGGTTCCACCAGCAGTTTCGCAACATCGAAGGAAAAAGTGATTGAACAGCCATTTAGAGTCCGCACGCTACAGCAACTTTTCCTTTGCAAAACAGGAAATGTATCTGTCATACCTTTGCTGGGTAATCAATCAAGGAAAGTTATCGCACAGCACATTTGGTAGCTAATAGAAAGATCGGCTCCACTATGCACACCCTCTAGTTCACCTTTGGAAAAGGATGTTGTTTTATTCTGATGTTGCTATAGGGCACTCCTTTCCTTCGATGTCCGTTTACATAAACACCAAAAAGAGGTCAAACCGGTGAAACGGGCACCTACTACAGGACAAGCTTTCTCTTGCCCTGCGTCCTTTTTGGATCACATTTCAAAACGTTCGCGATCTTTAGACCATGAATTCTTTTTGAATTCACTCATGTCGCCTGTGGCTACTTTTCTGTCTTCGCCAAAAAGGACATGAAATACTTTTATATGTCCAAGACGGAATTTACTAGGTCGAAAGCGAAAGGGAATAATATTATGGAGAAATTGACATGAAATTAATTGTATTTTCTTGTGTTCACAGATTCACTTTTTATCCAGTGTGCGTCACCCTGACAAATGAGCACGAGGATTCAATTATATAGAGTTTGGTGATGGACAAGAAGTAAGATGAAAGGAATTGTAGGGTAAACACAAATAGAACTTGGATTTTACGCGAGTCTTTATTCCGAAAAATTGCAAAAAAAAAAAAAAGCTTTGAATAAGGTTTGCGATCTATTTGGAAATAAAACCTGTGACATACAAACAGTTGAGTTTTTTTTTTCTCTTCTTCTAGAGCAAATTACAAGTAAAAGTTACGTTCCAATCGATGGAAAATTTGTATCTTTTTTGTTTAGACCTTTGAGCAGTGCAGCTTTAGTATCCGTGAAGGTAAAGATTCAATATTTCTAAACAAACTTTGGAGAGCTAGTCGAAACAGACCCTAATTCTCCATCGTTCCAAAAATAGGCATAAAGCACCTACTAAGAACCAACAAGTGAGCGCCAAGTGATGAGGAAAAGAAAAAAAAAAACCAATTTCCCGCTAATTTTTCGTGTCTTCGGGAATAATTTCACAAAACGCTTGCTCTTCTTTAATATCATCCTCTGTAAATTGGCTATCTTCTAAAGCATAGGGATGAGAACCATCTCCTGTGCGATGAACACGACTGCGAACAATCCTTTCTGGCACACTTTTGAGGTCATAAGCCAGACCAAGCCAAGCAAAGAAATCAATTGCAGCTGTAGTCATGTTCATGCTGTAATTTCCCAGTTCCGCTGCTTTGTAGTCCCATGGGAAGACGTGATGATAGTTGTGCCAACCTTCACCTGAGGTGAGGAAGGCCACTACTCGATTTTCGGCAGGATTGATTCCTCTATGTAATAAAGGAAAGCCAACATTAATGGTGCACAGTAGTAGTAATCTTTTTGGCGAGTAGACTCACTTGTCGTACGGATGATTACCCCAAATGTGGGCTGCACTGTTTACCAGCCTAGATGTAAGATTTGAATTAGAGTTACAAGAAGTTTAAATGATTTCTTATCAATTGACGTACCAGGTGACGTTGAGCGTGAACACATAACGAAAGATCGAGGCGACGAAAAAGGCCGTTTTGAACGACTCGCCCCAATAGTACCAGGGCACAAGTGCTGGCATGGTGAAACAGAGGGTCAAGACCAATGGAATGTAATACCTTTGCGATAAAAAAAAAATTGTCACGATCATTTAACAACCGCCATTAAGTAATTCAGGCCAGGCCAAGACAAGTACTTACTTTCGCTGGAAAACGACGACGGGATCTTGCAAGAGGTCGCTCACGTCGACAGTTTTTCCACGTCGAATGACTTCGGGATGTTTTTTGCACAAAAGCCAGCCGACATGAGCAAAAAAGAAACCACGGCGAGCGTTATGTGGGTCAGCATCAGTTTCGCTAAATTTATGATGAACACGATGGTCTCTGCTCCACTCGTAAATATCATTCTTTAGCGTCAACCATAAACGCAAATACATACACAGGAGGAGAAGAAAAAAAAAAAACATGTTAACACTTGGGAGGTTTTCTTTCGTTTCCTTCATCCTTACCTGAACAGCAATTGTTTGAGCAATAGCAGCAAAGATACGCAGCGGCAGTTTTGCTTTGTAACAACGGTGAGCCCAAAGTCTGTGAGCTCCACCCGTAATGCCAAAACCACCAAACAAAAACAAGAAGAACGCTACATCGCCAAACACGATACATTAACTAGTTAACGTAATTTCTAAATGATGTTATTATTCAACACTTACACCAAGCAAGAGTTGACGGTTTGGCTGCCGTGAAACAGAGATAGAATCCGTACAAGGCAGCAGCATGAAGATAGATAAAAATCAATACATTTCGCCAAACGATTTGCATAGGGGGATCCTTGGCAACCGAATCTTCTTGACTTTTGGAATGCGAGCCGTTCCTAGTTTCAGGCGTGACCATACGGCTGGAATTGGTTTTGCGGAGAGTCGACCGCTGTTGCTTGAAGTCATTGTCCTCCTCTTCGACGCCAAGAATCGAGCCAACTAAGTCTGCACTAGGAGAAGGTCCCATACCGTGCAAAATCCTAAAACATAGGACGGAATTCGCACTTAATATTGCGTACGTTTCTTCTTCATTTCACTCAACCCAATAAGGATGTAACTGAAAAATGCAACGTAACAAATGAACTGTACTTTGCAAGCGACGTTCATCTGAAAAGTGCAACAAGCAACAACGGAAGACCAATTCAAGTAAAGGCGAATGGGTACGTGATATTGTTATCGAAGCCCAGCAAAGTTAAACGCTCCTTTGGTGGCCTGTGTTCACCTTTTGACCTTACTGATACAAGAGAATGGATGCTAGTTTTATTACCCCGTTTACATTGCCATCCCTATGTCTACGGTGAAACATGCCCGAGTTCAATAATGTACTGTGGGGCATCCCGTTCAATGCCTTCCAGGGACACTAAAATTCACCAACTTGTGTGCTAAAGTGTCTTAATGTGTTTGTGAGCCGTTGCAAAGCAAACACCCGACAGGCCTTTGAGAGAGGCTAGAAAAGAGGTCATCGTAAATGTGATATCTTTTGCATGGCAGTAAGCCCGACGTGCAAGGAAGGACAGACATTTGAAAAGGCAACTGCTGGCATTGAAGTCTCTGTAAAGAGAATTTCAAAGTGTGCTGAATTTTTTATGATTACACGTCCTCTTGTGGCCGTTTTGCTTAATTCGTCATGACATCTCGGTTTAGCACCTCGTTTTTCTTCCACCAACAGTCGGTTCGAGTTGAATCAACTTGGTTACATCTGAAAAAAATTTCTCAACGATTGACTTTAATACTTTCTTTAACGCTTTCCATTGACCACCCGCCATCTGGAAACAAAAAGGAAAATCGCCAGAAGCAGTCTCGTATTGAGTCCAGTGGGACACCTGAATATGTTCGTCTCGTCTGTTGCCTCCTTCGTCTCTTTTCGTTTCGTCCCCCTTCTTCCAGGTATGCCCTAACGGTAAATTCGGCTGTACGCGGCGCGCCCTCTGGACACGAGAAACGCAGAGAAGAGAAATAGAGAAAACCGACCCCCTTTTTCCTCCCACTAAACCACAAAACTTGGATCCCAAAAGAGTGAGGTCAATCAACTCTATTCTTAGTTCTGTTCTTTAGCCAGTAAACTTGAATTAATACGGAAATAAAATACTTCTACTGTCAACGAACGTTGGCCTACAAAACCATTTCTGACAATGCACATGTTTGACAAGATGGCACAAACAAAAAGCCTGTACTTACATGTCAGTCATTGTAGAGTAGTTACTGGTTGTCCTTGACTTGATCAGTTCAGTTTGTTTAGCTTAAACAAGTGATAGTTGCTGGTGATGACTAGTGTCACCAGCCAACAGTAGTTGTCTTAATCCTTGAAAAGTTTACAGCTGCCTGTGAACAGACTACCGTCAGCCGCGATGGAGTGAGGAAGACTGAGCAGGGAAAAGCAAGTCCAGAGGTGCCTAGAACACCAAACCAAGGCACGGGCATTTGCAAGTCCCAGCTGGAGATGTGGGAACTTCTAGTAACCGGTTCTCTGCAGACGAAACTGGGCCTCAAGCGTATACGTGCCACAAACGAACTTCTCTGATTGGTTCCCAGTCGCAGTCCCGGTTCCTCTACGCCCGTGTAAGAGGGCAATATATCCCTTTGGTTTTTCTTTTCTTCTTTTCCAGTATGACGCAGGGAGAGTAATATAAGTAACAGAACTAGTGGATCGTGCAGTACGTGAAACAAGTTATATAAAACAAAATACGTACACATTACCGGACAGCTGTTCATATATTGATATACAGCAACCGCTAATACAACAACTTAAATGTCTTGATTTGTCCAATCTTCAGAAGACAGGAAATTTCAAATCAAGATTGAAGCCAAAATACAACTAAAATTAAATCAAGCAATAGAAAGTGAAGACACATTTGTATGTCCGTATATCAGGTAAACTTGCCACTACCATACAAACGATACCGGTTATCATCGAGTAAACTCGCTCCAATGGTATTTGTACACGTGGCTGACTGAAAACGTGTAACGATTCACGTTGCGCCACCTTTATAAAAAAAGAAAATCGTGTCACTACGAGGCCACCTGCATGCAGTTCTACATTTGCCTTCTATGCAGACGTATTTCCAGAAAAAAGAATGCTGAGCAAAACTATGAAGTTGTTCTACGTTGTTCAACGTTGGAGGAAGCGAAGGAAATCGTAGTCATACAACTAGTCAAATCAAAACTTGCAAGTGACTCAAGTTTTAAGCTGTTATTAGGGTGTTCCCGCCGCTTACTTTGGGAATATTGATAGCAAGACAAAGGGAAAGCTAATGAAAACAACCATACCCGTTAGACCATGCAACCGATGCCGAGAAAGTTCCTTTGGCTTTCCACTTCTTCAGCTTTCAACTACTTCATTTGGATCCAACATTCTTTCTTTTTTTTTTATAGATTTCTTATTTTTCATTCTCTTCAGCCAGAATTTGAAATAGTTGGAATTTTTGCCGTAAGAAAGCAGCACTAGACGATTTCATTTAAAAGCAGCAATACTCGGCCAAGTCTACTGTAAAAAAGTAAATTTTAGGCGATGTTTAAAATATAAGACAAGCTTTTCCTTCTTAAGTTTTACCGATATTTTAAGAAAGTAAGTAAAAAAATTAATGGAACTTGGCCAAAACGTATAAAATAATATTTATAATGCATACGAATGTAAACCTTTGCATTGCATTGAAACAAGCACATTCACTGAACAACGAAATTTATAGAGGAGCTTTTGTGGCGATTTATCTAGAAATCAAGTACGACTTGCGAAAAGGCAATGACACGACTACACAAAGGCAGGCCTTTTTGAGTCTTTATTCAGCTATCGTGGAAATTCTAGTGAGGTAAAACATGCTTAATGTAGTGTTTTCCCTGGGGATTTCCTCTAAGTGAAGCTTAAGTTAGACTTTTAGTTAGGGAAAAAGGAAACAGGAGGCTATTTCCACAGGCCGGTAGGTATGGCCGTAAGCTACATGAAATTCCTGAAAATATCATTCACCCTTTAGACGATTCGCATTGTTAAACTTATGTTTGATAAACAGGATGAAAGAAGTATAGAACAATAAGTTTCATACATCTTTCCTCGCGTAAATTTTGTTTCCTTCTTTCCATTTGAATTTTTTTGCCTTTCAGGCTAACGGCTTATATTCAGGCCAAGCTTACAGATTCAGGGAAATGTCAGTCACTTATTGGTTAGTTGTCATTGACCTTCAAGGGAATAGTCTTCGTCGGATTCCATGGCAAACAGGGAAAATGTCAAAAAGATACTACCCTTTTCAATGTTTTGCTACCAGTTACGGGAAAAAGGTAAATTATTTGGAAATTGGTCATGGAAAACTTCATAGAGAAGTATGACGTGTGTCAGATTTGCGAAAAAAGAAAACAACAATGAATTAGAAGATTCCTGGTAACGTTCTCATTGGATCACCCTCGCAGGATACACTGCATCAAATCGTGGAGTGATTATGACAGACAGGGTGCACAATCGATAATTATTCACAAATTGAGGCATATATAGTTCTTTCTAAGAAATTAATACTATTGAACTACAATCAACATAGATTTCTAAGAGCGTTATGTTCCCCGTTGAAGAAACATCCTAAACTTTTTGACCTTCCGTGAAGAATTCAATTAAAATTTTTTTCTACAATAAACCTCGAGTTGGATTCCCCCTCCCTCTTTTGTTGCAAGTTCTTTACCTAAGATAACGGAATACGTTGCTCATGTCTGGCCTCCGTATTGTCCATATTTGAGGATTGGCCCATAAAATCCCTCGAAGCTATAACGTGAACGACAATTGAAAAAACAAAACGAAAAACTTTGTATAACCGATAGCCTGACAGAAATAGGAAATCAAGGTGCAGTGCCTAATAATTTTATTTAACATGTTTAATAAACACGGTGCTGCAATTGTTATTAGATGAATAGAAAAGATTTCGTTTCTAAAATATAACTGTCCGCAGCCTCTACTATGAAATGGAGCTGAAAATGATGACCATTAGCTATACTGCAGGGAGTGCAGGCCAACAAAGGTATGGAGATTTAGTTTTCGTTTACTGTAACGATACGCAAGTCGAATTTGCCCGGGCTTTGCCACGATTATACCTGTTAAGTGTGTCGCTGTAGTCAGCTCAGCAGCAGTCATGCTGTAGTCATAGAAACAGCTGAAACGTCAACAATATCTTCGCTTCTTATTAGAAATCCGTCGATGTACTAAGACCGTGAGACGGGAACAGGTAAATATTTTATTTTATTTTATTGGCTTTTATTTTATTGGAGCTCTCGACCCATTACATGAGTTTGTATTGCAATATTAGACAAGTTTTATAACGTTATCCCATTTAGGCCAAGAATTCAGTCTGGAAAAAGTGAGCAGTTTGAGATATGAAACTAGCTTGATTACTATGTATTTAATTCCTAATAAATAGATACATTAATTCCCACACATGCTTTAGAAGGCCATAACCGTACAAGCTTCTTATAACTTTATTTAGCTGTTGTTTGTCTCCAGGGAGAAATGAGCACTGTTCACGATTCAGTTGGACCCCATGCAAATGTAGGATTATCTACCAATAGTGATGATGGTGATACATTAGGTGCTACTTCAGTATCAGACAAAAAACAAGAATCATCTTCAGAACCTCAATTTGCCAGCAACATCACACCTGAAGATGTTTTAAAATTGAAAAGGATAACTGATGGTAAAGCAGAATAATTACATTTTCCTTCTCTCATCTGGGTATCATCCTTATTAAATTCTTTCTCATCTTCTGTACATGCAGGTTACCTTTGCCAACCTGATGCCAATGTGTATGATATCGATTTCACCAGATTTTGCATCCGAGACTTAGAGAGTGGAACTGTTCTGTTTGAAATTGCAAAACCACTGCCTCCTGGTATGTATCACTGTTTTGTTTTCTTTAACACATGGCTAACATACACATATGCAATATGCTGTTTCAGGCCAACATTGCTTTGTCTTATTTTAAACTTTTCGTTGTGACATTTAGTTATTATGAGCATTTGGGCCATTCTTCATCTTACAATGCTTTTTGTTTGAATACTGGAAATCCAAGGATGCAAATAGTTTTTTTTTTGTGTGTGTGTGTCGAAATGTGATAGAGATAACAAAAAATATGGCCTGAGATTATCAATATGCTGTGTAATGAGATAATGTATTTAACATTTTTTCGGCTACAAAGAACTATGCGACAGTCCGCCAGGGGATACAAATGAATTGGATCCGAACGCCGGTCGGTTTGTGCGATATCAATTTACCCCACATTTTTTGAAGCTTCGCACTGTGGGGGCAACGTAAGTTCATTTTTTTGCTATCGAGAACGCCAAATCAAGTATTAATTTATATCTTCGTGCAGGGTTGAATTCGTGGTTGGTGAAAAACCTGTAAATAACTTCAGAATGATTGAGCGTCATTTTTTTCGAGACCGTCTTTTAAAAACTTTCGATTTCGAATTTGGATTTTGCATTCCTCACAGTAAAAATACGTGCGAACATATTTATGATTTTCCGGCGTTATCATCGGAAGCAAGTAAGTCTCGAACATTATTTTTGCATTTAAATATTCACTGATTTGTCCCCCTTTAACTACGCTGCCTTATTTAGTGGAAGAGATGATCAATCATCCGTTTGAGACTCGATCGGATTCATTTTATTTCGTCGAGAATCGGCTGATCATGCACAATAAAGCTGACTACGCCTACAATGGGGGAACAATTCAAAGTAACACGCATAACGATGATTCCAAATGAAATTAACGAATTATTATTAATTAATGAAAAATATAAGTATACGTTCGTCATTCCCCTAAAAGGTCTTGCTGAAATGGCAAATTTATTTTACGGTGTGAATCTTTCGCTGTCATACGATCAATACAGATGTTCACTCGTTGGACCTCAAAATTAATTTGTGTTGTTATTGGTAATTCTTTGAGCGCACATGCATTGCAAGTCAACCTCAGATGACCAAGAAATCTAGCATTCTAAAGGTCTGTGTAGTTGTGCTACGATAAGATCGATTACCTTGTTACGTTGTGCTATAGTTTTACGTAAATTTTCATTTTCAAATAAAGCATAACGAATGTACGTGTAGCGTTTCGTTTTTTCAGTGTGCCACAGGTGCTGTTGCTGTTATATATAGCGTATTACATATTAACCTTCGGCAGACGAGGAGGAAATCATTCGTTATGTGTGCAGAACGAGATAACTACGCTGTAGAGAAGGTTGGAGTAAAATGTGTCAGGTATGGCAAATTGGCAAACAAAGCATAGGGAAAACAGCCACACTTTTCTGCAGTGCACTGTAACTACATACTGTATCAGTACAATAAATAAAATGACAAGACACATTAACGCCTTGTTAAGTATCCTTAAAGGTAGGCTTCTATTGTCGTTGTGATTGTAATTAAATTAGGCTCTCTGTCGTCTACGTTTTCGAATTAAGATATCACTCAGTACGGTAGGTGGAGTTTTATTGAAATTTGGTTGTTTTATCATTTTAACATATGTTATTCTTGAAGCTCTACAGTAACATGCAGTAGGCCCTATTAAACCCGTTTGTTTTGCCAGACCTTCAACAAAGTATCTGTTTGGATCAGGCATTTTTTGCGGATCCATTCTGACAGGTAAGGCTCAATTATTTTAATAGAATATACGGGTAGTGTGGCAAACGTCCTAAGTTGCTCCTCTAACAGGCCAATGAATAATCCTAATACATTTCCTGACCTAATTCCTAACCTAACATTCGACAAGAGTCATAGAGTTTTCAAATCCATGACTCTGTCACTCTTATAATCAGATTCGGCTTTCGACAGAAGCATCCTTTCCGGAAAATCTGGCTTCACAGCTTCCATGCCTCCCAGGCTCCGCCTACTCTGAAACATAAATAAATATAGCTAGAATCCCTGTCGAACGTATATAGGTGGTGTAGATTGTGTTTGTTTCAAAGAAACGGTAGATCGTCGTCTTGCAGAGAGATTTTCCAAAATTCTAATAAAAACCATTAAAGTTGTATAAAATCCGACTCAGACTTGGATTAATTGTTAAACCAGTCTTTCAAAATGGGGCTGGCTCAAAGTGCATGCACCTACGTTTTGGATAATACGAGGAATTACCGGAGGAAGCGAAGGCGTCATTCAGGTGGATGGCAATTGAGTTATACCGAAGAAGATGATAGTGACAGTGATTCCAAAGTGTATGCAAGCAAAAGGTATAATGCTCTGTGTACATAAATTCTGTTATTGTCAGTTAAAGTTAAGTATTTCGATATAGGATGCGCCTGATGACCACATCTCAGGTATAGTATATTGTTGTCCATAGCTATTAGAAAAAGTGTCCTATGGTAATCTGAAATGATCACTTTTTTATTTGCAATCTTAATCATTTACACAATGTTTGACTTAATATATTTATAACATAATACTTTGTATGATTGTCTGTGTTTGCCAGTACATCTACAAAGCACTTTTTCAAGAAGGTAAAAACCATGATGTTACTCTTGTTATATTTGAAAAAGAATGGAATCTCCATAAGATCTATCTCTGCCAGGTATGGTTGTGTGTTTCAAATTATTCGTGAACAAGTCTTAAATTTGAAATGTTGTATAAATCCTTAGCTCAACCAATATTTTGATCTTTATTTACAGAGCCCATATTTTGGTATGTAGATGATACAATTTTTATCAGCAATGCTTTACATGCTAATAAAATATCAAATTGCATCATCTGGTAGCCAGCATGTTTTCAGGATCTTGGAAGGAATCAGACCAGAGTGTCATTCAAATTGAAATACTAGATTCCAATATAAACTTTGACTGTGAGTATGTTGTTATTGGAAGTCAGTATGAAACAGCACAGTAACTCTCTAAAACCCTGTTTTAGCATTGAATACTGTATTGGGTTCTCTTTATCAAGACGAGCTCATAATTCAGCCCTCTGAAGTAGTTTCAATATTGGCTACAGCGGCACTTTTGCAGCTTGATGCAATTATTTCAAAATGCTGTGAAGTAATGACTCAAACGGTGAATATAAAGGTATTACAAATATAGGTTTTCGAATGTTTATTCTGAAAAAAAAAATATTTTGGAAAAAATAATTGTTGTTATATTGACCAGTAACTATAAATGCCTTGGCAAGAGCTTGAAAAATTCCCCTTAATGTAATTGTAGTTTTATTGCATAGCTGCGTATGAAATCTTTTTCGTAGTGTTTTTCGCAATGTAAAAGTAAAGTTCCCAGACAAAATAAGATTGAATTGTCTTTACAACAAATTTAGCGCCAACGTTTCCTGTTCCTGTTTCAATCGTTCAAAAACTTTCTGTAAAGTACTTGTTCACATCCAAACATCGTGTTGAGCTACGTAGAGGTTGGCCATTATTATGGTAGAAAACAAGTTTTCTACCATAGAAAATTTTTACACTGGAAACTGTATGAGAGTGGCGAAATACTGTGGTAATTGACTGGAACCCTGCTTACCATTAACTACCTGCAGAATTAAGTTGCGTTACTAACTTACGTTGTGATTCTTTGTAAATCAAATAAGTTGCGTTACTAACTTACGTTGTAATTCTCTGTAAATCAAAATGACCATCTTACCAAACTGCTGTAAAAGGAAAATGATTTCTCCATATGCTATTAAGCTTTTAATTTTGTTAGACTGTTATTAGATACTATGAATCTTCGAAAAGTTATGGCGTTTCCGCTGTTGAAAAGGCATGCCTTGAATGGTTTTTGGTGAACCTGCTATGCTATGTTCCTGAAACACCAGATCGCTTACGCGAAATCAGGTAAATTCTATAAAAATGTATATACTACCAATGACGTAACCAATTGAAATGATGGAAATAGTATTGATCTAATGGAGTTGTTGGTGACATCCCAGAATCTCTGTGTAGTCCAGACAGAATTTTCTCTCTATGTGTTACTTAAGTTCTGGCTATATCTTAAATTCCACCCTAATTGGGAAGGATCTGCCCAAGACGGAATTTCATGTGCCCATAACTATTTCAAGGAGCAAGGTTGTATGTATATTTTTCTTAATATTTTTAAACACTTATACGTGTATTATTATTATTACTCTAAACCGGTATTTAAGAAGCCAAAGGAAGATGACGAAATTTTTATTTGCTTTGTAGCCGAATCAGATTTAGAGTTCCTTTTAAGGGACGTTGGAAGCCCTTACTTGAAAGCCTTCCGTGGACTTCGGCTTGCGTCTTTGATTGGGCATCCACAAGACGTTGACATGATACTGGGCGATCGCATTATACCAGCATCCCTCCTTCTCCCCGTCTTTCGCATGCAGTGGTATCGTATGCTGCAAACGGACCAAGGATACGATAAAGGGTACATGAACTTAAAATTTCCGTTTTCGTGTTGCCACTCTTAAATTACTGCTAAATTTTCCTGCACGAATTTTTTTTTTTGCTCTTCAGGCCTTGTAATCTCACTGAGATTGAATTTAATCAACATAGTCTAAGATGCGGACGAGTACTTGGTGCCAGTAGACACCAAATGTGGCGATGGACTGGATTTCACTTTGGTAATTGTTATAACAATCAACATTTGTTATCTACGAAATTCGTATTCTATTGCTATCCTTTTTGTTCAAATTTGTTTTGCGTTTGACGGTAGGATTGGATTTGGTTTTGACGTATGAACGTGGTTCTTTAAAACTGCGTAGAAATCATCGGACGGAAAATGAAATGGCGCTTAGTCAACAAACACGTCGAAATTTAATGTTTAGGTTTCTACAAGCGATGGAAAGGAAAATGAGTTTAATTTACACTTTAATCTTATTTTGTTTTTGAGGTAGATTGACGATTTACGGGCTGGACGAACAAAGAATGGTTCGGTATACTCAAAGCACTGGTATACAATCGACGACTTTGGGGAAAAACGAAGAAGTGAATAAGAAATTTTAATCAGGATTTATGTTGTCACATACTCTTATGTTTTGTATCGCAGATATGCCTTATAACATTGGAAAAGGAAGAACTTCCGCTTTTCTTATCGGCTAATTTTCTGGTAGCAACACCTTTAACGCCAGGCGCTTCAGAAACCGAAGATAAACTTGGCCTCACTGTATAATGAAAAAAAATTTGAAACGTGATTTATTTTTAAACGACTTTTCATACAATGTTTAAAAAAGCGACATTGTATTTCTATTTCTTTTTTTTTTGAGTTCTCTTAACAATACGAAGGGTGAAATACGAGCGAATCGATGACAATTTTAAGATGAAATTAAATGAAGTGGTCCATTGTAGGAGAAGCAAAATGCAGTCTGAAAAAAGGTCTGGGATGGCCTGTTGAGATACGACAAACAGGGAAGAGAAACCAAAACAAAGAAAATTGTAGTCGCGTCAATACAAAGAGCACATTCTTATTTTTTTCCGATGAGGTCACGGGCGAAACTTGCTTTCATTCAATGCCGATAATCAGGATGATCAATCATCATTACAGCTAACTTTATGGTTTTGGATTTCCTGGGGTAGGCCCCCCTTTCTTACCAATAAGGGACTTGTGAATGTGAGGAATGACACCTAAAACAAAAAAAAACAATCAAGTTTTGCAATTTTAACCAATTTTCTATGCCATCTTATACCTCCTCCTGCAATGGTTGCTTTGATTAAACTGTCCAACTCTTCGTCACCACGAATTGCTAGCTGAAGATGGCGAGGAGTGATACGTTTAACTTTAAGGTCTTTCGATGCGTTTCCCGCCAACTCCAACACCTAAATATCAAACACTTTTAAAATCTATTAACTACTAATATCCCCTGCTAAGCAAGGAATAATAATAATAACTAATTTTCTTTAACTTAGCAATAACTTTGTTATTCTTAGCAACTACCAAGTAATTTCCGTTAGAAAAATAAAAATTCAAATACTATGGAGGAGGGCAAAAGTGGGCGGAGTCTACAACACTTTTGTGTTTAGACGACATACTATAAAATGGCGGGAAAGCCTACACAAGGAGACGCCGAACTGTGCCGTTTTCGAAATACAGCAATTACATTACACCAAATAAAATGACATTAAATTTGAGAGTGCTTACCTCAGCTGTCAAGTATTCCAAAATTGCGGCACTGTAAACAGCAGCCGTTGCACCGACTCGACCATGGCTTGTTGTCCTGTTCTTAAGATGCCGGTGAATACGACCAACAGGAAACTTGATAACAACAAAAAATAAAATACATAAATGGCATTTAATAACCAATACTAGGAATAAACAGCAAATGAAAAACATGAAATTCAAATATCAAGTTTGAAATTGCAAACCTGAAGTCCAGCCCTAGCCGACCTAGAGACAGCTTTAGCTTTGGCTTTCCCCGAATCCTTACCAGCTTTACCTCCAGCCTAAAAACGCGAAAAAAACCGATAAACTGAGTGAATTTCGCATTCAAACTTTGGCAGACGGCTCAACACACAATAAAGAATACAAATATGCATGAAATAGATGTCGATGACAATTAATCGAAATGAAAACTTTGGATACAATACCATAATGTTTTAGGTCACTATCTAGAATCTTTCGAGAATCGGCTGACTCAAGCTCAAGTCTCTAACAGACGCTACAACAAATGCTACCCTGTTCCTATAAATATATAAATAATGGTACTGAGAAAGCCTCTTAGATACTAGCAAGCCTGCACAACTTCTAGCTGTCTGTTCTGGCCACCAGGAGTAGTACTTGTCACCTAGCGCCACAGTTATCATAATGCCGAAACAAAATTATTTTTCAATTTGAATATTCTTATCTAAAATTTTTTTTTAGATGTTTTATATTTTTTTCTGTTGCTGAAATAATTTATAATAGGATGAAAAACGATTACCATTGTAATTTCCGATAGAAAATAGAATTTCTTCTATTCAAGTTTTGACTAGGCAACAGCGCAAACTGGTCGCATAGCATCTTCTTTTTCAGAATCGCGTCACATCCGCTGCGTCTCTTGTAATTTTAGGGAGTTAAGTCGTTGCTTCGTTTCTGTCTTTGGAAACCTAAATCGACGTGTTAACAGAAAATGGCTGCTAATCAAGATTACACAGAGGATATGGCACAAGGAGACTTCAGCAACGAAGGTTATGGTGATTTTCAAGAACCGGAATCGCAGCAGCAAGTTCAGGAAAATGCCGAATTAAATGGTAACGAGGCAATGGAAGAAACTACTAATGGCGATGGACATGAGGATTCCTCCTCCCAAGACCCGTTGGGGAAAGATGAAGATCGGTAAATAAGTACTTTTCTTTTCTTTTAAATTATTTTACACTTTTCCGTGTGGGTCCCTTTTGTTCATGGAACGTAGTTTGCATTGAAGTTTTGCTCTAACTTGAAAAAACTACGGTCGTAATTAATTTTGACTGTCAAATATTTATGCCTCTGACATAACGGTTCAGTAAATCCGCAGATATCGGTTTCATCTTTGCTTGTGTACTGTACAAATTGTGTTTCGACTTTGTCATTTGATGTTCATTATTTGATTATCGTAAAAGTTCCACAACTTTCAGCACCCTGCTAAAGTAGCCAATGGACTAAGGCTTTCAATTTGTTTGGGAAGTGTCATAAAATGTTTGTAATTGATAAGTGATCACGATGAGAGGAGCAAAGATTTTTTTTTGATAAACATCAAAAACCAGACCCCAAATCCTCCCAACAGTGTTCTTGCAGAGCACAAGGTGACCTCAGCAAGTTCTTGAAGCTACCGTTCCAGTTGGACTCGAGATGCACCTAGATGGACGTCATTGGATTTCTTAAAGTGACTATTCAAAGGGTATATACTGGCCATTTTCATAAGCTTCCCTTGCCAAAACAACTTCGCATTGCATTGGCCTTGAGAATGTCAGTGCCCAGTTGATTCTTTATAGACTTTGCAAACAATGTTCATCAAGAAGTTTTGTGCTAAAGTTTTAAATTCGTCCTTGGATCTTCCAGTTCTTCAAAATCAAACAAGTAATTTGAGAAACATCCTGAAGTTTAAAGCTGTCAATGTAAACCATCTTTAAAAGAAATGTCAAGACTTTTGAATAATTTTCAAATGGATTTCAGATTGGAAGATTAAACAGATTGGTGTTAAGTGCCCTTTTAAATACATGAATATAATTGTGTAAAGTTTGATTTCAATCTTGAAAATGGTCTACTGAAAACAGTGCAGTTGGCCCTCCCCCCTACTCCTTTTATATTTTTATACAATGTGCTTTCTTTGTTGCGATTTTTGTAGTCGGAAATGTTGACGTAAATTCCAGAATTTTTTTTACATTTTGTCAATTTTTAATAAATGTTACCAGTCGTGGCTTACACCGTTCTTTTAGTGAACGGAATTGTTCAGTTTTTCCTTTCACTATTTGTATTTCTTTGCCAAATTCTAATGCTCTTGTTTCTTTTAGGAAACTCTTCGTTGGCGGTCTCAGCTGGGCTACAACAGACAGTAATAATTTTCCAGTTTCATTGTGTTTTTACGCTACTTAACTTTCTTATATTTTTACCTCACAGAGGAATTGCGGGAGCATTTTGGCAAGTACGGTGAGATTGAGAGCATAACGGTTAAAATGGATCCTCAGACAGGAAGGTCTAGGGGTTTTGCATTTTTAGTTTTTAAGTCTGCCGAAAATTTAGACAAGGTAAAGAAATATATAAATGATTCATTTGGTTTAATAAGTAAAAATTTTCATTTAAGGTTATGAGTGCCGGAGAACACATAATTAATGGCAAACGAGTGGACCCAAAGAAAGCCAAAGCACGCTCTGGGAAGATATTTGTTGGAGGTTTACCACAAGATACCACTGAAGAAACTATTCGTTCATTTTTCGGAACTTTTGGAAATGTAAAACATTTTTTATATCTTCATAAATTTTCAAAGCTTGTATGTTATTATAACCTTTTTCTTAAATTCAATTTTACTAGATTGTTGAAATCGAAATGCCGTTTGATCGTGTTAAGAACCAACGGAAAAATTTCTGCTTTATAACATATGACAATGAAAATGTTGTGTTTGATTTACTGAAGACACCCAAGCAAGTTATCAATGGTAAAGAAGTGGATGTTAAAAAAGCAACGCCCAAACCAGATTCCTTTGGACCACCAGCAATGAGAGGTGGAAGAGGCGGCCCTGGTGGAATGCGCGGTGCTCCACGTGGACGAGGTGGTAAGTAACAAACAACTTTGCTGTCAACAGCGAATTAAACTAAATATATCTATATAAATAAATTTTTTAAAGGATGGGGTGGATGGGGCGGTCAAGGCGGCTACGCAGCTGGAGGATATGGAGCTGGATACGCAGGAGGATACGGAGGCGGCTATGGGGGGGGCTACGGATACGGAGAAGGTAAATTCAGCACAACCTTGTTAGTTTTTTATGTTCATGCAGATGTGTTTTCTTAAATGTTTATTATTTGTAGGATACGGATACGACTACTACGGAGGCGGATATGATTCGTACGGAGCTTACGGTGACTACAGTTACGGCGGATATGGTTAAGATTGATTTTTAAATGTGCCATGAATGTCAACTAGTATGACAGATGATGACGCTTGAATTGTTCGTTTTTTTTCCTAATACAGGCGGTCAAGGTCAGCAGTACAGCGGAGGTAAACAGCGCGGCGCTGGACGCCAGGCGCCGAGGCACCAACCTTATTGAGAATGTTAATCAATCGATCCGGTCCTGCAATAGAAATGTCATGTCTTTTTTTTTTTTTTTTCAAGTTGTTCTTTTTTTTTCTCCGCCAATTGACAGGACACTGTACAAACAGTTTTCTTTTATTGTCTGCACTTCTTTCTCAATTTGGTATAAACCTGTCTCATTTTATTTGCCACTCGAAACAATCGATCAACTTGATTACATTCTGAATCAGTGGAAAATACTCGGATTACATTTTTGTAAAATGTTTGGCGTTTAGTTGCCATTTTTATATAAAAATTTTACACTTGGGCAATTTATAAGCTTTAAACTTAGCATTCGCATAAGAAAGCAAAGTCGAAATAGTGCATGTTATGTGTTAAGTTAAATGGGATGCATACCAGAGACAGCGAAAGCTTACGGTGCCGAAGTAAATAAAAAATCTCACCTGATTCGTTTTGAAATCAATCGTAAAAAATTACACAAAGCCACCAACGGTCTGCTGCCATAATATCAAGTTAGTACGGCCTGTGGATAGAGGAATATTGAGTTCATTTGTTTGCTGAACCATTAAAAATCTGAAGAAAAAGGGCGTTCGAAGTTACCGGAAGCTGAAAGACGTCACATTACTATCTCAAACAGTCGTTGGTCTACGTGTCCATTTTGTAGCTTTTGGGTTAAAGAACGGCAGAGTTTTCTTTCTTTCTTTTTTTTTTATAACAGCTCAAGTTAGTGTTCCACATGCTACACTCTTGGCTTCTTGGACTGCAAATTGAAAAGAACAGATAATCGATGAGATAAACACGTGATTTCTGCGAAAAAAGAACGAAGCCGCTAGCAGTTGAAACCATGTAAAAAATAATTTCAAATACCGGACGATCGAAGCAATCGATTGGCAACAAACATTCAAGGATTTGCGCTTGGAGCCAAAAAATTGGCAATGATACGAAAACATGATCTTAGGATTCGTGCTTATAACAAGGGTGAAAGGATGTGTTCTGTAATCTACCCATCTTGTTGTAGGAATTGCTGTGAGTGGGGCCACTTACACAGCATGCTGTGGCTATCTTTTAAAAATTCGAGCAGCTTGACCCTCGTTGTGCTTGTTATCCGTCACGGATGGAAGTGTGGACGCCAGATGGTGGAGCTCGGTAAGGTGAGCAGAGCACGTGCCGACATATGACACCTTGCAAACAGCTTCGACTGTTCAAAAGCAGAATGGAAGGGGGAGGGATGCCCAACTTCTGTTTGCTCGGAAGTTCAAGTTAAAATGGTTTACAGAACTCTATAGTGGAGCGACGTAGGCTATAGGATACTCTAATAAGAAAAGTGAAGCAAATAGTTAAAGGTCGTCTTAACACAAAAATGTTCAGTTTTTGTGTTTCGTAAAAATCGATACAGCTGGTACAGACATCTGAAAGACGTGAAATAATTTCAAAATACCTTAACGGAGAAATCAAGTATGTTGTATGGATTTTCGCAATATCTACTACCTCTTGGTGAATAGCTCGATTTGCTATTTGTTTAAATTTTAATGCACAACCCTCTTCGACAATCATGTTGCCATGGCGATCGCGGATACATTGAATATTGTAAATAATGAATCGAGGGCAGTCCACAGTGCTACACAATCAAATATTATTAATTCATTCAAACAACTCAATCCGAGACCAAAACTAGAATTTTAATGGGGACGTATCCTTGTTATTTGGCCATAATTCTTTAAAAAAACAAAAGGGAGGGTGAATGAGGAAAGATAATCGTTATGCGGTTGCAACGATTGTATAAAAACCTTGAGTTAAGCCCTGTAATGATATTGCTCAATAACGATTGTCAGTAAGGTTGACTTTTTATGTTTTTCAATTATTATAACCAGCCTTAGTTCTTTGAATATGATTCAGACACTTTTGTCTTTACAGATAAAGAGTAAAATATGCTAAAAGCTTGCTTGTTTTGTTTCTTTAAATTTTACTTGATGCGTATAGTTAACCGATAACTGTGGCGTTGAGTGTCACGCGTCATGTCTAAAATGACCAGGCTTGACGACACCGACAGAAAAAGAAACAAAAAAGAACAAAGAATCGGGGCTGATTGCCCCACACATGAATCGTTTTATGATGGATATAAATCTCTTGATTATATTAGTTATTGTTGGTAAAGGTTCCCTATAAGGAAATAAAGCCGCCGCAAGTCGTGTTTACAATATAAGGTCGATTCATTTTTATTGATAGCGCAAGGGAAATGATAAAAGAGCATCGAATAACCCTTGTTGATTAGCTCTGGTATAAAACAATTCTCCTGCGATGCCCGCCGACAGCTGGACTGACGACGTGGCGTTTTTATGAGGCGGATTTCTTTGGTTCGCCACGATGCAAGGGATAAATTTACCGCCGCATTGGCATGTGGCAGCCACTGCTGTTGCTTCCATACAGACCCCTCTGCTCGAGCACTCGTTGCTCGATTAGTCGAGGGTTAAATCCTACTAGGTGGAAAAGGGAAAAAAAATGACTCAAACTGTAACAACATGAGGCTCGTATCAAAAACATTTGTAAACACGAGAACTAGACCACCTGCTTGGCTTTCCAACTTACCTAAAAGCTTGTAAATTAAAAAAAAAATCAAACATGTTATTTTAGAAAGTTATGTCCTTTGGCACCTATGTTTAGTAAACATATTTTCCTTTGTCCGATTGAAATAGCTAAAAAATTTCATTTTTTTTTGTGAAGAACTTGTATTAGTGCGTTTTTCCTATAAAAAACGAAAGTAATGGTTAAAGGGTGACATTGGTTAATAGAAAAAAAACTAATAAGCAGATTTTTGGGGTAACCAAATGCTTTTTCGGTTTTGTTCTTTAGAAAAACCTGGTTCCCTGAAGTGCATAACGCCATGTGTACGAGGATTCTCCGTTTTTAGCATCTTTGGCATGGAGGACTTTCTACATTTCCCTCCCCCCCCCCCCCCCTACATTCAAATATAAAGAATCCTATGTATTTTTTCTTTAGGGTTTACGAAAATTAAATAACATTTTCCCTACTTTGCGATGAGGAATTCAGGCTCTTTGGCGTTCATCATGCCTGCTTTTGGTAGACGGCAAATGACACACCGTAGTTAAGTAATTCCTTAAGTTTTCGATAAGATGATTTTTCAAAAAAAAAACAGACATTTGTTTGTTTTTATTATTAAATTAATTATCTATTATTATTATTGAATCGGACTATTACGTATTTTCTCGCGACTCGTAATATCTACACATATTGTTTCTAAAACGAAACAGAATCAGGCTCACCTATATCAAGTTACCCATCAAAATGAGTTAACCTATTAAACAAAAACGCTTAGCATTTGGTTAGATTCAGTTTTTTTTGTTAATAGGAAAACGCCGTCGATGGTGAGTCATTCAATCAATGACATTGTGCTATACTTCAATTAATTTTTTTTTTTTCAACGTTTGCATAGTTTATTCATTCTTTGCGTTTGTCATGCCAGCGCATTTCTTTTGATGTGGATAAAGCCAGCATGAAAAAGGAAATGAGAGCGCCAAGCAAAAAGCGAAGTAAAAAGGAAAAGTTGTGTGGGTCTCCATGGGTGATCTGCCTCTCAAAGAAGGGACCCGACGTTCTTGACGAACCCACACGGATCGTGTTTTTTCGTGTCCAGTTTTTACCACGGTGACTTAGTCGTGACACTTTTTGAAATTTCAACTAAGCTAGACATGTACGAGTTGCATGACCACATTGGAGTTTCCCACCTTTTTCCGTCTTTTTTCAACATGCCACTTAAGAATCCTCCACCCCCCTAACAAAAAAAAAGGTTTTTGGGCAACCGAACAAAAGTGCAGATTAGTTATGCAAAAATGTTAATGCATCCCAAATTTTTTCGAAGAAAACGACAAGTTTAAGTTAACGTACCAACATCTATTTGGTTCAGAGTTCAACAGTTGGGTTTGGAAATATCTTAATTTTTGGAATCGTATAGTCAAGGAGATATCTATGAAAGAATAAAAGATAAGGCGACGTTATATGCATCCAATTGTTGTGTAAATCCGTCATCAATACAAAATGAATTGATAGGGAATCATGTTTCGCTTGCAGGTCGTGAGATAAACAATACGACAGAAAGATTGAGAGATAAAAGTGAATACAGAAGAGTTTGCACCATATCAGATTACGTAATACACGTCACCAGACAATACCGGCTTTCACTTTTGTTCCCCATGAATATTTGAAAAGATCCTCGCTTAACCTTTATTATGTCATCAATGGGGTTGTGAGAGCTATTTTTATTTAGCAGGCCTGTCGGCTATTTATGGCGGCCTTTTCAGCTACATCCCATTATAGCCATTTTCGTTCATAGATACATAACTTCATTTTAAGCACTTTTCTGTTACTGCGATTATGAAAAGAAAACATGCCAACCAGAATTTCATGCTGGACCTCCGATTATGAAATCGACACAAATGATCGAATTCGGAAGAAAAACAAAACCTGATTGCCAACATATGGCTAATAGAATAGCTAAAGTGCTGGTAAGCTGTGAAGCTGGCAATAAAAAGAAATGGAAGTGAACGTCAAGTAAGAAACAAAAGCCCTTCGAGTAGATGTTAGGGAACGGGGAGGGGGGGGGGGATTGATAGGCGGTGTAATTAGAGTGGCCTTACAAAGCAATAAGTGACCTACGGCAGTGCTTATAACTAGACTCAAAGGGCACCGAGTGGGGTCGACCAGAACTGTTTTTTTTTCTTTCTCCATCTGCTCTTAAACTACGGCACGTGTCCATTAAAACTGTAACGAATTCTTCATTTCGTAAAGCCCGCGGGGTTCGCATAGATTTTCGTCTCTCTCAATCGTCGACGATGGTGGCATCATCGCTGTTGTTTTCCGCTGCGTCTATTAACAGGAAGCGCAATGCAATTAGATTCTTCCACGCTTATATATCAATGGTGTAGGGAAACGATCGCACACACCTGCCTTTGTCCACATCAATTGCCGCTGTGATAGAAAATAATCCATAGTTCAGAAATGGGTCAACTATTTTCTTGAATAACACATGCACAAAGATAACAATTGTCGTTTTATGGCTGCGCATTTTGTTGATTGGAGCCATTGTTGTCGTTCATAAGAGTATTCGACCAATGCGAAGAATTCCTTTCCTTATTTGTTGTCTATTTCATCGGATTGATTCATATGCACGGAACGCGATGAAAAGAAATCCACGGACCTTTTCTCTTTTTTTCTTTTCATTTTGTCATTCCGTTAGGCCATTAACTGATCAATACAGGGAAGTACGAAGCTGAGCGGCAACTTGCAAACACAGACAAATGTGTTGGCAGCCAATGGCGGTTAAGGTCTTATAATGTGGAAGATGGCAGATAATTGTTTGTCAGTGCGAGCCTGCATATATGTCGAGCAGCTCAAAATGTCTAGTTCCAACAGATCAGGATAATTAGCATATATTTTAAGGGGGGAAAGTTCCAATATGTCTAATGGAAGTAGTAGGAAATATAATCCGTGACGGTCGAAGAAAAATGAGTAGGAAGGTTTAACAGCGGGTGGTAGCTAAGATTAGGGGAGGATGGCTATACACACAGTCTTTCATAGGGGAACGAACCTTAGAAGGAGTGGTCGAGTTTTTTTTTTCTTTTCAGATGAGGGTACATACAATACGTTTATGGGCTTTAGGCAGCCTTAACCAGTTGTTCTCTAAAGCCTCTACGAGCGCCGTTAAAATTCCCAGGTTTTCTTTTTTTTTACGAGCAAAAAGTGCTCTAATTGAAACAGACCAAATGCATGTGATTTTTTAAATATTCTCCTTGTAGGTTCTCGAAAAGATCAACGTGATCTGCAACAAGGGGTGATATTATGCAAAAGACACTGATTAAAACTGCGGCAAAAGGGCATCAACAACAGCTGTGGGTGGCGAGCATTTTTTTTTTTCAGGACCGGCTGCACAAATAAAGTAGGCGTTTTCTGCAGCTCAACGAATACAAGGAAAATATTATTCCTTCGTCATGGCACAATGGTGCAATATTAACTGCGTCTTTTTCCGCCAAGACACTTGATTAATGTCAGGTGCCACACTCCACTAATGGTTGCTCCGCAATTCAGGAAATATAGGAATCATGTTTTTCTATCTATACTGTATGTGGGAGTAGTGCTAGAAGGAAGTCTGAAACAGAGTCTCAATTATGAGCAGTACAGTATCAGTAGATGAAAACGTCAACAAAAACTCGTGACATCATAATCTGTTGCATAAATACCTCAATTCATTTTCAGGTGCCACATAGCGTTCTAGAAACAAAGAATTTTCGGCTTCCTCAACGTAGACAGCCCATATTTAATATGAACACGGTTCGTTTTAAAGCCGTTCATGTTTACACCTATTATTATTTGAACCATTTGAAGTAAACATTTAGAAAAAAAAAACGATAGAAGAATCTCTCGATTGAGCTCGTTTTTGGTATTTTTTCCCCAGGTTTTGCCATGAACTTGCTTTTATTTCAATGTACCACACAGCGAAAACTAGTGCTACATAGCAAACATGATTTCTCATAAAAACCTTTAGCCGATCATGGAAAATACAGAAAGGGCAAAAAGAATTTGAGAAATCCGTCCCGAAAAAAAAAGGCGAAGAAGAAATATTTAGAAACTGGGAGTTTCGCCAAAACCCAGGGTGGTATCACATACTATTACCCTTTAAGAAAAAAAAATAATAATAAAAGAGGAAAAAGAACAAGAAAGAAGCTTATCGGACTTGTGGGGTAAAAAGGGGTGTACCTGCCGTCTGCCGATCTATCGAAATGTCGATTTACAGACGATAGCAGAGCGGCAGTTTTTCAAACTCAAAAAGGAGATTTTCGAAAAACTGGTAGAAGAAAGCCGGGCTCAGGCAGTTGCTGAAATGAAAGAAATGAAAGAGGCCAGTAAGAATGAACCTGGCATTCTGTTGAGCTCAAAGGTGGAGAGCCCGAATACCTTTTCCAAACATCGCGGCTGGTCCACGGACTCGTCGCCCTCGTTCCGTCCATCTTCCGCCAACCTAAAATGACACACACCAGACCAACTGTCCTCTGTTGTGCATCAATAAAGAAGCAAGCGAAAAAAGACCCTACATACAAAAATTAAATAAAAGTAGTGGGTGGTTAAGAGATCCATCCATACCCTCGTCGACACCTTTCTCGTGTTGAAAGAGCACCTGGTTTTAGACCTGGTTGGCATACTTCCCTCAAGGGTCATCTCTACGCCGTTCATGCATCGGTTCACAAATAATGCGTTTGCAAGAGGCTTATCCTTCGGCCTTTATTTTCTTTTTCCTTTACTTTTTTTTTGTTTTTTTTTTTTTTTTTTTGCTTGTGCTGCCGCAATGAAAATATTAGACAACCATCAATAAACTTACGAAAAACGTCTCGTAGATAAGCCATTGGCTGTATGGTCATTCATGCCATACTGGAATTTTCTTCTAATGCCAGAGATTTTCATAAACCAAAAGCCTTATTACATGTAGAAAAAAAAGAAACTGATTGAATTATTTATTTCTTTTTTTATTATTATTGTGACCAGGTGGTTGGGTACTTGTTACGGAAAACGTGGAGTTCCAAAACAAGGGTAGCTGCATTCCAATTTTCCCAGGAAAAAAAAACCCTCACTACTTTCAATAAGCCAATTTTAATAACGTGATCAGTCGTAAGCACACGATAGAAGAAACACAAATTTGTGGTAAGATTGCATTAATACTGTCACCAGGGACTGCTTTTAAAAACATTTAAAATAATTATTTCATGCTGCAGGCAGGAAATGATGTGAAAAATAGCAGCCCAACAAAAACCTTGGCTGCTTGCAGACAACTTGAGGCTTGTTTGGACTTGGTTGTACCCTGGGTCAGCTGTGTACAGTTTTGCACATGTTAAACGTCAAACACTTGACAATGATGAAAGACAATAAATGAGAAGCTACCGCTGCTGGTCGAGTCGGTGTCCTGAAGAGGACAAGAAAATAATGAAGAGATCTGACATTAGGGTCATTTACTCATTTCATGGTTAATTGGCCCACCACTACGTGGAGACGGGGTGGGGAATATGTGAAGTTGAGTCGTATCTGGAAATACAGCTATACAACCTATACAAAAGTAGAAGAGATCAAGAACGAAAAAGGGATATAGGTAAAAATGTACAGAAGGGGATAGCATCAGTAGGCTTTCGTAGAAAATGTGTCTATTAAGAATATGCAGCATGTAGAGAGGTCACAGCATGAGCCAAAGCAAAAGAAGTGTCGGCGAATGCTTGTGTGTGGGCCCCTTAGTCGGCCAGTCTGTTGGGGGCACATAACATGTCATTAGTCTGAAGGGAGGTTTCAGGTTTTTATACTGAGCAACCCTTGCCCGCCTCCTTTTCTTTTCTTCACTGTGCAAATTGGAATGCCGTATACACACCATTGACCTGAAACTATATCCTACCATCTTCTATCCACTTTTCTACCCCTCTGTTAGATTAGGCTGCGGAAAATGGGGACAAAATTGTCCCACCATGATAATGGTCCTTCTCCCAGACCGACCCCAACTCTGCCTCCCGCTCAGCTTCACGCTGAGCACCAGGCTACCATTTACTTTTTTCTTCTTTATTTTCTTCTCCCCCCCCCCCTTTTTTTTTGCTCTCATACAAAACGAACCTTGTGACATATGCCGCCACGTATAGATTACCCAGGTATTTGCGCACCAATTCTACCATCAATCTTTCACCAGCAGGCCAGAGGTAAATCAGAACGAAGACCAGGAGTGAAAGCCATGTACAATGCCAAGCAAAACACAAGGAATCAAACACGAAATGAGCAAACAATTCAGAAAATTCGTGGGCAGCTGGATATGGCACTACGCGTCTAGCAAATCTTATCCTTTATACGCCTATAAAATCTTAAACATCGATACAACATGAGATGAAATTGGCCATAAAATATGCTGTCTTTTTGTTTTAAACAACTGCTCTAGACTTGAGCACATAATTCGGGTTTACCTGGAAAAGTTAAACTCTTTAAAGCGTGCAGCATAAGATTGCAATGGTGTATTGTACACTCGCTAAAGAATCTTTGCCAATTTCAAGCCAAATGCGTCAAACGACGTTAGTACGAAGACGTTTCTCGCTGACGGCAGATTCGCACTTGCTGAACACCAGGTGGCAATGACAGATTCAATGATAGAACCAATTATCGTCTGCTCAGAAACTGCTTTTAGATAATTTCAATACCATTAAAACAAATCCCAATGTAATAAGACATATATATATAGAACCAATATAATCACTCTTCTATTACACATTTTTTAAACTTCTCTCTGTCACACATTGGTGTCGAATTATTCAGAGCACCTGGCAAGCTCGTAAGTTATCAAAAACGAATGCCACAAAGCTGTGTTTCACCAATTCACCATCATGTAGTTTACCAATAGTTGCCTGGGTGTAAACAAAAACTGCTGTGAAGCTTCCATACGTATCTTTTTAATAGTTTACGCGTAGCCGACGAGCAGAGCATACTTTTAACATAGTATAATTACTAGAATAGCACATAGTTTCAAATGAGTAGATTCTTCTTTTCTTAGCCTAATTACATAGCAAAAATTAAATTACCAACAAAATACCTTTAGTTTCATTAAACATGGCTAACCATAAGCAGTTTTGGAATTTCTCTACGAACTTTTTATTGCCATTAATTTCGAATCGCAGCTGAAATCTTAAAAGAAAATTGTTGATCCAGCGTCTGCTAGGTATACCCAGAATTACCAACCTACCGATTAAATGATCGAAATGTGTGTCTACATGAAAGCACATTATTCTTCGCGATTGGTAATAGGAATTGAACAACTTTGCTTTTTAAAAGGAAAGCAAAAATGGTATGGGGTGAAATCAGAAAGAAGAATAGCCAAGCTGTACATAGCAAAGCTTCACATTAGCGCTTTTGAAATTAGGCAGTGACGACAAACACTGCTGGATGTATACAAGCCGCCCATCAGGTAGTGATATTTTCTTCTGAATTTGGAATTCTTTCCCACGTTCTTTTTTCTTATTTGGGTGAAAACTTCTATTGTCGTACTGAATAAAAAAGCTATTTATAGTTGGCTAGAGCGCAAGGAGGCAATATCGTCATGAGAGCAGCAAGAAAGAGCAGCTAAATTCGTGCTAGGTGGTTGACATTTAGAAGAAGTCTTTTTGGGAAATCAATAATCCATCGTCCACCGACTTTTCAATAACTGCGACATTCTCAGCCATATATTCTTAACATTCCTCTACACATACAGTGATGGACGACCACTTTGCTTTGTTCATTTTGTTGCTTAGCTGTTCTCACCTCATCGTGTCCTATCATTTTTTGTTAAGGCGGTCAAATGAGCCAAAGAGAGAGTTTCGAAAAGAGGGAGAAAAAAAAAACGACAGAAATTTAAGGTTAAAGGTACGTGTATTGTGTATGCAGCAGACATCCCTCCCTTCGGCCATAGTTAAGAGTCCAAAGATCTGCTGGGCTCAATGCTGATGCTATAGAGTAGCAGTGTATAGGTCTCTAGGTCTCTCATGTCAGCCGGTCTAAATACTTCAGAGAGTGTGACCATTTGTTAGTGGATTACTGCCACGGTAAGCTTGAAAACCAATGGTCATCGGCAAATCCATGAATCGACCGACACCCTCCCTTTTCAAACGCATTTTTTTCTCCCTTCTATTTCATTTCTGTCTGTAGCAAGCAGCGGCAGCAGCAGCAGCACATTCATCCTGAAAAAGTGTTTTATAACCTACAAGACCCTGGACGAAAGAAAAGCTTGAGAGGAATGTCTCCCTTTCCATTGGCTCCACCAGAAATCTACCCTTCTACATATTCACATTTATTCTAGGCCGTTATGCTCATTGATGTACTTTGTACACGTTTCACCCGATTCTCCCATCTGTGCTATACACGACGACCGGTCATAAATTGCTGTCGTCCTCTTGATTATCTTAACAGGTGCCTAGGGTTTTAGTCGTCGGCAATCATTGGTTCTGTACGTATACATATAGTATATACATTCCCAATGTCGATTGTTTGCCTATTGAAAACAGGATGAGGGCCACACACGAGCTGAACCTTGGTTAGCCATTTGAGCACCGAGTTATGCACAATCGAATAGTTCGACTATTTCTCTTTGAAAGCCAGAGGAGCAAGAAAAATGTAGGTCCTCGTCCACCGACTTTCCGTCTTTATTTCTATTGCCTGACGTGTTTCTTGTCGCAATGGCACCTAAATTACAGCCAGCACCACGTATACCATAGTTTGGTGTATCGACTGAAAAACACGACCGACTCGAGGAATGCGTAACATCCAAAAGAAAAGAAGGTGAGACAGAGCCAAATGTCAACTTGTACAGTACGCCATAACACGATACACAAGTTTTCGTCTTCAAATTACAATTCCTAACTTTGATGCTCTCCCTTTTCAATACGTTCGCTATGCCGCCGTGTATGTAATTCATCGATTTTTGGCAAGCACACACCGAACTCTCAGTTCACTGCTACTGTAATATTCATTTCAAAAGAATCTGACCAATGAAACTAGCTGACGTTGATTAATGCTGGAATCGCATATCGTTCCCTAATAGGATAACAAACATCCCTAATAGGGAACATCAACTATTACCCACATATTTGGGTTGTTTTTGTGAAGAAACAAAACCGAGGAAATTTGATTTTCAAAACAATACCGACAAGGTTAAATTTTATTATTGTTTTTTGTACATCAAGGGCAAATGAAATCTCTCCGTTGAAGTCAAACTATGCAAACAATTTTTGTTCGCTTATTTATTAATTTCTATTGTTGTGTCGTTTGCAACAGCGATGCTGCTTCATCATCATTTTGTTCGAATCACAAGCGTGGTATGACAGTGAACACAAAACGGCTTCCAGCGAACGCAATAACAATAAAACAAGCAACGGCATTCAACTCTCGATGAACAGTTTCTTGTATAAATTGAATGTGTTTTTTGTTGCGATTTCAGCGGAATGCCAAAACATCCCGAGAAGGACTAGTGGCGCACCTGGTGAGTCGGTGGAAATTTCGTCCATCATTTTATTTTATTTATTTATCTGTTTTTGATGGGGGGCGCTGTCCGACGCGTCGAACCCCGGAAACGTCGGTATGTCCTAGCGCCTTTTTCTTTTTCTCTCTTTTTTTCTCCGTGTCTCTCTCTTTTTTTCTTTTTTTTTTTTTTTTTTAAATACAACCATCGATGCTACTGAGCTGTGGTTTGCTTTTCCTCCACTTGGCTAACGAAGCGCTTCGGGTTTTGAGCTGCAGGCCTGCAGCTGGCGTTTTTCGAACAGAAGCAGTATAGCAGTATACTAGTAACAACATTATGGAGGGACGGGTGGTTCTCCCCTCTTTCGCTATTCCCTTCCTTCCGACGCTGCTGTTTTGTAACAGCATACAGCGGCGAGTGGAACGTTGAGTGGATGTGTGTGGCCAGCCCTCCCCTTCTTCCTTCTTCTCTCTCTCTCTCTCTCTCTCTCTCTCTCCTCCTGCGTGTGTCTGGACACACACACACACACACACACACACACACACACATACAAAAAGGGAAAAAAAACGGGCCTCGAATAAAGTCGAACCCAAGTTCACTCGCTTGGGCTAGTTGCGTGCCTGAGGGCATATCCAGTTCTGCTTTCCTATTGGCTTTTAGGAGAACAGCCACCAGAGAACGCGCCAGGCCACCCTCCTGTCCTGGGGCTAGACAGCAGTCGACTACGTAGACCAGTCACTATTCCATCCATGAATTCAGATGGTATACGGTCGTCGTGCAAAGAGGACGTCGTGATCTACACCGCCCACCGTCTTGATCGTGACTCTCATTTCTACTCGTTTTCCTCCTCGTTTTCCCCCTCGCAGTTTTTTTTTACAAGTTTCTTCGCCCATTAAGCCCCACTTCACTCAACACTTGAATTATTATTTGTGCCTTTTATTTATCTTCGTGGGTTCGACATCAGACACAAAACCGCCAGCTCTGAAACGAACAAGTCAAACATTTTCCAACTGTGAACTCTGGGTACCTGTGTTGATTCGTGGAAACGAGAAAAAAAAAAACGAAGAAGAAAACAACACAAGTGTGTGAATATTGTTGACCTATCTGTGTGGATTCTGGCAATTTATTCTAGCCGAGGAAACCCTCCTAAAAAAAAGGAACATTGCAATTTATTGGGTGAGTTTGACTTATTTTTGTTTCGTTTGTTGGTTCGTTTTTTTCGTTCGACACCGAGTTGCATCGAGGATGGACGTACATATTTTTGTGTGAATGGTTGAGCTGGTGAAAGTTGAGTGAAAATTGTGGTAGGTGACACGAGAGACAGACCAGTAGTAGCTTTGGATGTTTCGTTTTCCCTTACAACTGACGAAGTCTGTTCGTTGTGTTCCACGCAAATTACGGATCAATTTTACACCGGCACTATGGCTGGTTGACTAGGGCACGCCGCCACCCGCCATTCCGTAATTCTTTTCTTTTTTTCTTTCTTTCTTTCCCTCCCTCCCTCCCTCTGCCACGTATCCCAACTTGTTTGGAACTCTTTTTTTTTTTGTGTTGTTGTTTGTTGTTTCGATTGCATTTTCCAAATGACATGTATCTGTAGCAGTGAGCATTAAGTTTTGACCCACTATACAAGCTTTAAAGGTAAACCAACAAAAAGGCAACAAGCGAAGCTATTTGGCCGAGGCAATATATTTGATAACTAGCAGTAGAAAGTTTTATATAACGAGTGTTTCTTTTTTCTTCTTCAAATCGTGTGGGCGCCGTGTGCCTGAGAAATAGTTTACGTTTGTGTGTTGAATGTCAATGTTGTTAAAAGAGAGGGCAAAAAAAAAAAAAAAAGGTGGAGGGTCCAAAATATTCGGTGGAATGCCAAACACAATGATAAGAGTACGACGGATGGGTCGAGAAAAAGATGGACACTAGAATAAGAGAAGGGGGCAGCGAAGGGGGGTGGGGGGGGGGTTTAGACATCTATCTCTCTGAGCCGCCTCTTTAGTCTATTCAATTGTTAAGTTGGAGCGCTGTGAGGCAAAACATTTTCAGCTCCAACTGGTAGGAAGAGCTACCTGTAAAAACACATTCCGAAACCTTGAGAAAGACGACGACGCCTCGTGGAGCAGGTAGACATTACAGATAGAAAAAAAAAAAAAGCAAAAAAAAAAAAAAAAAAACCGGACAACAACACTGGAAAAAAATAATTTTTTTTTTTTTTTGCTTTTTAAACCAAATCTTTTCTAGAAGAGATGGCTGTTCAACATAATAAGACGTGAAGCATTATTGAGAGTGAGACGATCTAAATTGTTACCTACACATTCAATGGGGTTCGGCGTCCTGCGTACGTTTTCTTTCCGAACAGACCCCGTATTGGTAATCCGTTCAAATACCTAGCCCGGCACGTCCAGACTTGGGTTGTTGTTTTCTCCTTTTTTTTTTTCTTTCTTATGATTATTATTTATTTTTTTATTATCGCGCTAAGGCTTCTTCCTGTGTATTTCGTTTACTTACACAGCTCCTGTCACCCGAAATTCTAGTTGTCCACATCATTTGTTCCAAATCCTTTGAAAACGGACGTTATTCAGTCTGGTGCGTCCCTATGGTACAATGACTCGCCAGTTACGTTCCCAGACGTTTTTCTTTTCTTTTTTCTCTCTCTCGATTTGAATGTGTCACTGATACAAGTAAAAAAGAAAGAAAGAAAGAAAAAAAACTTTCGACCGACAAATGTTATTAGTTGACGTGTCCGATAAGACTTCTCGGAATATTCGGCGAATGTGTTTGGTTAAAAGTTTGGGGCGGAGAAGATTCCTTGCCTTTTTTGTTATTATGATTTTTTTTTTCTAAAAATGGCGAAATGTGTGCGTGTCTTTTTCTATCCAAAAACGAAATGATTCCTCTGTTTTCTCGTTTGCCTCTCGAGTGCTTCGTAATCTGTTCGAGATAAGGCCCACCAGGACGAGCAATGGCTGTTGTCATCGGCTCAAGCTTTTTCTTTCTTTCTTTTTCCTCATATTGTACAACTGTCTAGACCGGAAACGGGATTGAGTCAAGTCATTGATATTTTCATGTTGTCTTTCACGCCTACGCTTATTTTGACTTCGTGTTAGAAAATTTAAAAAAATTTCTCTCGTGATAGCCCTAACGTTTGAAATCGCAATTAACGTGCCATTCTCTTTCTCTATGCCAATGCAGCCGTTTATAAACATCGCCACATCGAAGCCGTTTGCCAACGGTATGTGACATCTTGTTTGCACGCACACTGAATCGATCTTACCAAACAAACAAGGGATTCTTTCGTCATCGAATCATCATGCAGTTGCTGGAATATCTCGCACCACAACAGCCACTTTAGAAGAACGTGTGGTGAACAGGCCGCTGCGAACACACGCAGGAATCTGCTGCATCGTTTTTTTTTTTTTTCAATAACCACCTGGACCGTTTTGATAGCACTCGAGGAAATAAGAAAATCGAAGAAGAAGCAGTGTTGCTTTCGTAGTGACAAATCGCTCGGCGTTCAAACGGTTTTCTGAAAAGAAAAAAGGAAGAAGACTTTGGTCGTGTTGTTTTCCATTGTTGTGGTGGCCACTGCTTAGCATATCGGAAACGAAAGAAGAAGAAGAAAAAAAACGACAAACAAAACAGTGGTGGTGTTGTTGTTGTTTTCTCTGCTCGTCTGCGAACAATGTCACTCTCTCCCGAAGAAATGTTTTATCTAGCTACTGGATTGCTGGATCTCGACTCGTGGGCGGGCCATGCCAAAAGTAGAGCCGAACAATCCGGAGCCCGCTGCGTGAATGACAACGAACGCACGAGGACCAATTATGCCGGTAGGAATTGTTATTGCTTTTTCATTTTTCATTCCGTTTTGTGCAGTCGTATTCGTTCTGTGTCTCCCACATCGACGTTAGAGAACGGCCGTTTTTGTCAGTTGAACCGCATCCAGTTGAGGTGTGGCATATTTGAAGGCAAACATGCGAGTGATTTGATAAGGCATTCACACGATTCCCAACTGTCATTCACTATAGGTTGACACCTGGCTGGAAGTACGCCAATGCCATAGTCGTTAGGAACGAAAGAATGTGTCGATGCATTCTTTGATCATGTTGCATCATCGCATCAAATTATTTCTCCCATTTACTGGTGAATGTTGAAAGGGTTTGTTGATCTGTCCTGTCGGACTGGAAGCGATAGAAGGACAGAAGAAGAAAAAAAAAACGAATCAAAATAAGAAAAGAAAAGAAAGAAGGTAAGGAGGGTAGAAAGCCGACTCGAGTGGCAGGTGGATTGGATTCGAAAAGTGGGAAGGAAGGACATGGCTAAGAGGAGTTGAGAGATTAGCTGTTTTGGACGCACATGGCTACCTTTTCCACTCGTGCTGCGCACCTGATAAAAAGAAAATCTACCGGAGGCGAGTTTTGGTGGTAATCAACCAAGCGTCGCTAGCAACGTCACGGATGCAGAACCAAAAGTCTCTTTTCTCTTTTTCTCGTTTTTTTTTTTTTCTTTTTCTTTTTTTTTTTATTTCTCTTCTTTTCTCTCTCTCTCTCTCATTTTTTTTTCTCTTCTTTCGTCCTCTCTCCCCTTTTTTATTCTTTGTCCCTCCTCTCCCTTTTTTTTTTCCTTCTCTTTCTCCCTACCTTCCGCCCTCTTTCTCTAGTCGCCCTTGTAAAAGCAAAGGGTTGCATAGTTGAAACGAGACTTAAACTGATGGATAACTATCGATCTTTGTAAGCTGATGACGAACTATTTGTGGCGACAACGAGAATCCTCGGGAAGGAAGAAAAAAAAAAGAAAAAGAGAGGACCCCGAAACATAACTAAGTAGGCAAATCGACGGGTAGAGAAGGGGAGAGGGAGTTTAAAAATGGAAACGTGTTGGGTGGAACGAAACAAGAAGAAAAAGAAGAAGAAAAAAAAAAAAATAACTGGCAGAGTGTGGGCATGAATGGCTTACGATGGCCTGAAGAAATGAAAAAAATAAAATGCATAGGAAAAGGAAAGAGGAAGAAAGAGAGAGAGAGAGAAAAAAAAGAAGTACGACTTTGTTCTTTGCAATAGTTTGGCCACCTGTTGGCCTGCACCAACCGTGTCGCTGCAGTGTTGTGGTACACGTTCCTAATACAACGACATGGAACAATTGGCACTCTATTTTCGTCTTGTTGAAAGACTCATTCTGAATTTATCAAGAGGTCGTTACGTTTTGCAATCGTCCACCATTATCGCCGCCGTTCTCGCACACGGACCAAGTTCACAGTGAGTACGGACGTCGATTTTCAGACGACAATGAACGGTGCATTCCAGTTTTGCAGCATCGTCTGTCCCTATCAAACAACACCCCAAAAAATGTCCAAACAAAATAGCATACATTTTAGTAGAAGCAAAAAATTGAGACTTAGAAATCGAACGTTAATTGTTATCAGGACTGACAACCAAGATTTAGATACGTAGACAGACGGGATTCTTTTGCCATCGAATAACCTGCGTACACGTACCCGTGCAAGACGCACTAAACACCCGAAATAGCTTTACCGACTACCAATGGGGGGCCAGTTTGCCATATGATACCCAATGACACAGTCATTTTTGAAAGTTTACCTTCGGTGGACACTCTGATACAACATTGGTCTGCGAGACAATTAAAATCCAATGAAATAATCGGAAAAAGAAACATTTAAACTTTGCGTAAAAATGGATGAAACATTGTTAAACAATTCCTTGATTAAAATGTAATAACTTGATCTCTTTTTAAAAAATATTTAGGTGTCATCAAGCCGCTTAGCGATCGACCAAAGGTACTGCTAGGATTGTGCGTGCCTCAATCGATGCGTCCGATCCCGACCGCATTCAAATGCCCACCGTCTGCGCGAAAGAATGGCTGCTCATCCCCGTCTAGTCTTTCATCTCATTCTGGAAGGTGTTCTTCAACGCCCAATCGTCTGGGTCTCGTTTCCAACTGTTTGAACAAAATGTCATCCCCTTCGTCATCACCGGGTCGATCCAGTTGGCGGAATATCTCTTTCACTGTGCTCCTCGTCTTTTTGGCCTTTTCATTGCAAACTGCAGGTAAGAATTCCTATCTGTTTCATTTTTTCGGGGGGTTTGAAATCGGCTTTTGTGTTGGCGATGATTCGCTAAAATGAAAAAAAAAAGTGAAAAACGGCGTCTGTGACTAGACGTACGTCCTCTTCCAATGGCCGTTCTCTTGAAATGTCCGTCACAAACTTGGTCGACTATTCGAGTCGTTTAGTGTCACCCGAGCCGTCGCACGTGGCACGCAGACGTTGGTGTCGTCTACCAGTAGACGGCGCTTCCCGTCTCGTGCTCAACCGATTTCCTTTTTCTACCCGCAGAGTACCACACGTTTAATTATTTTAGTTTTTTCTCTCTCTCTCTCTCTCTCTCTCTCTCTCTTTGGTGTATGCTCAATGGCTTCTAGCGGCTGACAGAAGGGTGGGTGTCTGGGAGGTTTGGTATAGGAAAACTGTTAGAATAAAATTGAAATGGGGAAGATGCTATGCCGTTATTCTAGTTTGAAGCTTTGGCTAATTTTCCGTTATGGCTTTCCTGCAGTATGCACTCATCTGAAATTCATCAGGTGAATTTCGCAGTTTGGGTGCTCGTCTTCCCCGTTGCACAAAAGAGGCGGTTGGCGACCCGCTACACTTGGCAATGCGAAAATTCAATCCAATCGACGTTTAGTTGTTTTTAGCTGTCATGTTCTGCCTCGCCCTTTTTTCTGGTTCCCCATTTCGTTTTGTCTACTCGGATAAATGGCCACTGAACGCAAAAGTACGGAGCAAAGAGAGTATTCGTTGAAACAAAAAGGAAAAGAAAAAAAAAAGAAGCGAAACATTGATAGTGGATAATTTAATAGTGAGGGACGGCGGTGAGTGCCTAGCTGGCCTAGATGCGTGTCAGAAGGCATCGCTGACCAGAACAACAGCTGCTTGAAATCGCCCGAGGACTCAGACCGCAGAGTCATGAATGTGCAGCTGCTCTCCCCTCGCGCGCTCGCTCGCCCGCCACGCACCGCAAATGATATATACATAACTGGACGCAGCTTGCTCAGTAATTCGCTTTCCACTCTAGGCAGATGCAACCTTCACCAAGCCTTTTTCTTTCCTTCTTTTTTTCTCCCTTTTTTTTTATTTCTTTTTTCTTTTTCATGATTGTGCCATTTAATATCATAATTACTTGGCCTTCTACTCGTTTCACCCTTTTTTCTTTACTTTTTTTTTTTCAAATCTTGTGCCACGAGCTCGTCACATGACAAAAAGTGTTTGGACAGCAAAAGACTCCCCAAATGATGTTTTCAACCCCCTCTCTGCCCATTCCTTTTTTTGTTACGGCAAAAAAAAAAAAAAAAAAAGAGAAAAAAAAAATCCCATAGATGAAATCGATGACAGGTCACCGGATACAAGCGTCGGCAGGTGGCGCGCCTCTCCCTCGGCATGTGCTACACTCCGGAATCATCACCACTACCACCATCAGAAGGCTTACTTATGTCTGTGTGTGCTCCATATGGTCACACATGGGCAGGCAGGAACCAGATGTGACATGCGTTCCTTTCCCTTTTCCCCCTCCCTCATTCCCTTTTGCTTCCTCCTTCTGCTTCCTCACATTTTCCCCCTTACCCCTCGTTGTTCATTTTTTAAAAAAATTTTTCCCTCTCCTTTCCGAAAAACGTGTGGTGTCCTGTGACAGGGCACAGAATGGAATAAGGGAAATTTTCTAGTTGCATTTTTCGAAACGTTGCACGTTTTTTTCTAAAAAAAAAAAAAAAGATTTCTGTCTGCGTTTCTTTTTCAGGTAGGTCGTTTTCCCCCCAAAAGTATTACGTTACACATGCCAGATCAATTATATAAGCAACATCTTTGTTTAGAGATCGACGGACGTTGCTCGTCGTACATTGCAAAAACACCTTTTTTTTGCATAACTATTCCTCGTGCTGTTTTAATTTTATTCTCCATTGAAACCCGAAAAAAAAAGAGATACAATTGCCGAGTCGTACATGACCGAAATAGAGTGGTATAGGATTGTTATGGTTTGTGTTGCAGGAGAAAGGAATTGAAAGTGGTTCGAGTTGTTTCTTCGAACTTGCATTTGCCTCGTATTACGGCAATGGCAATAGTATTTAGGGGAATAGGTAGGATCCATCCGCTTACCATCTGACGGCTAAGAACCCGCCTGACCTCGTTGACCCGTCTTGTATTTTCTTTTCGCGTTTCCTCTTCAATCTAACAGAAGGGTGTAAGACATAAGCTTTGCAGTCGTGCCTTACTTGTGAAAGGGAGCGATGCTCGCCCTCCCCTCCGTCAGCGGTGTACAAGAGTCTACGACGGTGTCGTATTTCCTATCGAGCCTGCTAAGGTTGACAAGAGCTTCCTGAAACAGTTGCAGAAGAACCGAGTGTTTTGGGGTTCTTATATTTTCTTTTTTTCTCTTCTTTACTTTCTTCAATCTCATAAACGTTTTGCATTCCACTTTGAAATTTTCGCCCTAAAGCTTTGCATAACTTTCCTTTGTCAGACTGATTTTTTAAGGTCTGAAATGAAGACAAAAGAAACCCCTTTGAATTGGTCTTGACCAAAAACGCGATAGTGCAACTCTTACTCTATTGCTTTTGTGGATGACGAGCCACACAACCGGAACTTAAAAACTTCATAATATAACGGCAAATGATAAAATAGTTCCGGTCGGGCTTGTTCCGGATGTGATCCTCTTTCACACAACATGTTTACCATGTTGCGGCCAGTTTTTGTTTATCTATTCGTTTTTTTGGCTGGCGATGTTGTTACGTTGCAAATTACCACTTGGGTTTTGAACCTTGCCCACTCGCCCAAGTGTCCACTGCAAAATGTGATTGTTCGAAAAACTGCCAACGAACCAAAGGCGTTGGTAGTCAACTGAAAGGGTCCTATTAGTGACGCGGCTGGCCAATAGAGGACAGCATTAGACCTAAATAGCACTTAATGAGAATGTGGAACATTTTTCGTTTGCTTATGCCATGCTTGTGCCATGCTTGTGCCATCCTTGCGAGGCACGTTGATAAAGCGATGAATGGAGAATTGTGCGCGTTTGGTTGGATAAGTCAGGCACGCATGTTCTCGCTATGTTTAGTCTATTGAAATCAGCTAAAAGCCTTTTGTCTAGAAAGTTGGTTGTGAGGTGGCAAGAAAGGTCAACAATACCTGTCTTGATGTTAAACAATGATTTTTTTATTTCATTTTTTTTTCAGAGGGTTGCTCGAGTCGGTCGACACCCAAGCCACGTCCTCCGCCCCCTCTACCCAGCCCGACGCCTGCCGTCCGACCCAACATCACGTTCCAGACGTATGCATGTCCGCCAGCTTATGCCACGTATTACTGCCTCAATGGCGCCACGTGTTTCACAATCAAAATTGGAGAGTCCATTCTCTACAATTGCGAGTAAGTTCACGTTCGCTTTACTCGTCTGCCCTTCTACTTTGTCGCCGTGGGTGGGTGTCTCGCAGATCACCATGTTTGCTTACGTCATTTCCATTCAATCTATCCGTAGTACGTACGTCACCTCTCGGGTCTTTGTTACGTCTTCATTTGTCCGCGTACACACGCAGAATGCAAGATTGGGAAGGATGTTTGTTTCCTCTTCGTATCAGTCACTTTTATCGTTTGCACCTGGACAATGTAACGATACCGGAAATTTTGATTTCACGATAAAGACGAAGGGAAAAAAAAAAAGAAAAAAAAAAAATATGAAAACATTATTGGTATTTGTCTCCTTCCATGTAGTGGGAATGATCTAACTACACCAACTCAGACGCAGCATTCCACTTACTGGTTGCCTGATTGATTCAACGCACGTAGCTTGCGTTAACTAAATTGTTTAGGTGGGAGGAAGCGTTAAGGGACTAGGCATTCCTTTCCTCGTATGGCATTTCCTCTTCCACTTTCCTTTCCCCTTGGAAAGGGGAGGGGGGTTGGAAAAACGGATATCATTACGTGCATCACTTGCTACATTGTCTGGATAGACAGGGCACACTAACCTTTATGTCTTTTTTCTTTGCAGGTGTGCTGAAGGTTTTATGGGTCAGCGTTGCGAATACAAAGATTTGGA
Source organism: Daphnia carinata (assembly GCF_022539665.2). NCBI lineage: Eukaryota > Metazoa > Arthropoda > Branchiopoda > Diplostraca > Daphniidae > Daphnia > Daphnia carinata. The sequence continues at coordinate 5,147,775 of NC_081336.1, read as the reverse complement.
CGGATCATATCTGCGTAAGTGTCGTTTAAGATTTCGTTTGAATATGAATTCAATTGATTTCTGATTTCCAATTACTAGAAAATGTTTTTCTAATTTTGTCGTTATTTTTATTTCGTTTCTCTTAACTCTTTGTAGCGCTGAGAGAGAAGATCATGCTTGAACGAGCAAGTATCGCAGGTGGGGCCACCGTTGCCGTCGTTTTGGTTGTTATCATATCCATCATATTTTATACGTACGTCCGTCAACAAAGGAAGGAACAACGACTCGCGAGGTATGTCCATTTGAACCTCTTGCCCTGATTCACCTACAGGTTCGAGTGGAAATGATATTTTGATTTGATTTCGCATAGTTTTGAGCAAGTGACAATGGACAGAATTCAAATAAGAAACCGAGGTTGCAGTTCGTGTAGCAGCATTGGGGCGTGCCGTTTTGGTATCGCTTGTGCGAAGAAGAGCTCCATCCCCCCTCACCAACACTGCCTTCACCAGTTTCACTTGGCTTCTGGCGAGAAAAAAATGAACAATCCAAATCTGATGAATATCGATGGCCATCACGCGCAGGCTTTTCGCCTGACTGGCTTAGCCTTTAATCCACTCGGCAATAGGAATACGTCGATCACCATATTGGTAAACATAGTTCCCCTGTGAAATTTGCCAAATTTTTTTTGGGCTCAAAGGATTTTGTTTAATCTAATATGTTGCCTTGTTTTTCCCCAATTTTCTAGGCGAATGCCCTTTTGGCAAATGTGGCGACAGAAGGTGAAGCATCTAAAAGTTGTCACACGATATTGTCATTACCGAACGGAGACTGGGACCGCAAAGCAAAAGTGGTCACACCAATGTGAATATTTTAAATGCTCACCCTCTTTCTTCATTCATGTACGCCTGAAGCAAAAAAAAACAAACAACAATTTAATCGTCGGTCATTTGGGACATCGCTACCACCCTATTAGTCTAACCGTGCACCTTGCAACTAGCAGAGGGAAACCTAGTTGAATATAAAGAATGGGACCCATATTCAGCAAAAGTGGTATTTCTCCTTCGTACAAATACATTCCATGCTACCGTTATTAATGATCCTTAAAAAACGATTTTGCAAGAGGAAAAAAAATTAACAAAAAAAAAAAAAGAAAAAAGAAAAAAGATATCGCAACGCAGAGTAGCTTTTTTTGTATTTTTTTATTACGTGATTAATATTCACCGTAATCCATCATAAACTCTTGCAGGCAAATTTAACGGATCATCAATAGTGTCTGGCTCAGGTCCCAAATAGTCGGAATGTTCCAAGTATAACTAAAAGCGAGTTGGATGTTAGACCGTGAGATGAAGTAAAAGAGCTGCCACATAGTGCTTGCTTCATGGCAGACCGTTTAGATCGCACAACAAAATGTTATGCATTGTACAACAGTTTCCAATCTTGATGCCCATGTGCATCGCGTCTGTAAATGATATAGTCAAGGAATGCATCAAATGGGAATTCCCGTGGCCGATGCGTTTTTGAATTATTATTATTATTATTCTTTTTTTAATATTATTATTATTCCCCTGTCACCCTCCCCCCCTACCCTTTTTGCTAATAAGAAAATTTAGTTTGAACCTTTTTCTTTGCTGAAAATCTCCTCCGACTCTATAGATATAAACTGTGTGTAAATGCCGTGCTAGGGTGAACATTATCGGTGAGTAATTAAAGTTGTCGAATGTCGGACCATGTATGTATCAAAGATGCAAAAGTAATTCAGACATGTTTGTTTTTGTCTACGTTCTCCCTTCATCTTAAACTTATCTATTCATATTTTCTTTTCCTAGAACTGTATGAATTATTATTTACTATGTACAGTTGAAAAGTGTGTTTGTAACATTCGAGTGGGGGCCGATCTATATTTAGTTTTCTTTACGGCGGTTGTTGTAATATTGATTGCTGGCGCATCTTGCATTTACATGTACATACAAATGAAATGTGTACTCTATCCTCTCTCTTCGGGTGAACCACGTCTTTGATCAGACTGTTGATTACACAGTTCACATATCATACGTGTACAAATGCTAACTGCTGTCTTTCAATTATTGACACTGACAGTCCTCGTCTTTAGTGGCATCTGTCGACACTTCGGTACCTTAAAGTCGCCGCTCTCTGCGCTTACTTAATTGCCGATAATCCTTTTGATTCCAAACTACATGTGAAGTAGATAAAAAAAAGTAGTAGTAAACCAAATGAACTGATATCTAGCAAACAATTCGAAATGCTCAATCGCATGTCGCATTCCAACTATATCGCGATCATTTACCACACATTTTGCATACGTATTATTGCTCGTAAGTAACTGAAGATTTTAGTACTAGACCATTATCATGTTTGGCTACTTTCTTCTCGTATAAGCACATCAAAGCGGTCCAGATCCGAGGTACGGATGAGCTTTCATTTTGACATGACAGGAAAGTACGACATGTTATTGAACAAGGGGAAATGCAAAGTTGACGCAATGCGTTAGTTGGCGCACACCACACACATAGAAAATAGAAACTGCGTTGCGATAGGCCACTGAACATTGTCAAACTTGGTGCTACAAAACGAGGAGGTTTATATTATGCAATGCACGATCTGATGTTTGATTACATTAATCGAAGCAGACGAACCATTAGCGGCTATCCCCACTTGATGGGCTTTGACCCATATAAAGCACGGCTAAAAGACGGGAAGGTAGTTGACATGTTTTTCCATACCACCTCTCTTCCCCTGCAATTTTACGAACAAGCCCTGCCATCGAGCTGTTGGTATTGTTGTCAAACGAAAGCCGTTGCTAAGTGCCCCACTCGTCTTGTCTCTTTACCTAGTAGACGTGTAAACTTACTGGTAAAGCTTGGCATGATGTTTAGTTTTGCAGAATAGGCAAGATATTAGCATTTTGTTTCTCAGTATTTGAAAACTCCCTCTTCTATTACAGAAGAAGGGAGAAATATCGTTGAAAGAATTAAATGAACATCTCAAGCTACGATGGACATGAACGCCACATCCAATTCAACGATTCATCCACACTAGATTTCCTTCTTCGCCGTGCAGTATGAGTTGCCAAGTATTTCAGCTATGCATTACTTTTAGTATTGATGTTTTTTGTTTTGTTTTGTTTTGTTCCTTCTAAGGTGGGTTTAACGAGATAAATGTGGGAACACCCATGAATAAAAAAAGCCAACTGTCACTCGTTAGATGGCGTTGCAGTTATTGCGCTGATGCGCATTGTGGTTGAACGCAACGTTGTAAGGTTTCAGCACTCTGGTTTCGGCAGCGAGAAAGCAAAGAGATTTCAATTAGGCAAGATACCTTTGGCAACGCTGTTCTTCCCTATCCTCCATATTGGAAAAAGAGTTCCTGTTGGTGGTGACAAGGACTAGTCTTTCGGCAAAACTTGTATAGCGTACATATATCATAAAGATGGCATTGAAAAGAATCAATAAGGTATGTGTAATCATTTAAAGCCTGCTTCCAATAAAATTAGACCTTCATTTTATTTTAATCCTTGATGTTCATTTGGGAGGGAATCACGTTAACGTAAAACGCGATAAAGGAGTCGCCATGTTAAGTGGCTTGTTCGGCGAAAGTCTGCATGTGACTAAATGTATTTTTACATGCAATACGGGTAACCAAAGTGGTAGCTATCAGACTTTCTGTCGCCGTCAGATTTCATCCTATTCTTTAAAATTATTGTTTTCGATTATATGAGGAAACAAACGTGTTAGGCTACATGACATTTAGAACCCTACAACTAATAATTACCCTTTACTTTTGTTTTAGTTTATAGACAAATTTATTTATGTGATATTATTCCAGTGTGTGATGTTATAGCTTTTCATTTTAGAAAAAAAAATTTTCCTTTGTTTCTCTAGGAACTTCAAGATCTTGGACGGGACCCTCCTGCACAATGCTCAGCAGGCCCTGTCGGAGATGACTGTAAGCAGAATGGTTTACATAAGATCGAGCAAAGGATAACTAGTTGTTTCTTGCGATTTGGGAAAAAAAATGATGATTTCAATCTTATTGTGTTCAGTAGACAGATAATTTTAAGAAAACATTTAGGTTAAGTAGGTTGAGTGGAGACAATCACAATTCATTATAACATTATTTCCAACAGTATTCCATTGGCAGGCCACAATCATGGGGCCAGTAAGTACTATCTTTTCTTATGTAATTGATATGAATTTTCTAAGACTATTGGGATGTTTTTAGCCTGACAGTCCCTACCAAGGTGGAGTATTCTTTCTCACCATTCACTTTCCAACAGATTATCCATTCAAACCACCCAAGGTATGAAGTGATGTTGCAATTCCTGTTTGTTTTTTTCAATATCCGTTTCTTTCACTTTAGGTGGCATTCACCACACGCATCTATCATCCAAATATAAACAGCAATGGTAGCATTTGCTTGGATATATTGAGGTCCCAGTGGTCCCCTGCACTCACCATCTCTAAAGGTAGTTACTTGCACATAAGATTTTTAAAAAGGTGGTGTGAACTTAGGACTTTGGTTTGAAACTTAAATGAGAAAATATTGATTTGTTAAGCTTTTGTATGGTATGTGGAAGAAAAATTTTAAATTTCGTTACTTCGAATTTACAGTGCTGCTGTCAATCTGTTCTCTGCTATGCGATCCAAACCCGGATGATCCTCTGGTTCCCGAGATTGCCAGGATATACAAGACTGATAGGGAACGATACAATGAACTTGCACGTGAATGGACTCGTAAATACGCCATGTGATGACATTATGTCATTTGTTTGGCCCAGCTCTTTTTTCAAATCCCCTCACACCCCAACTTCCCCGCCCATCTACTCCTTGCGATCGAAATGAATCAAGATGTCGATGGAACTTAATTAATTCTAAATAAAAATCCTTGTGCCGTCAAATTGTTCAGCTAGTCTTTTATTCGTCTTGGTATTGAAATTGATTAGGTAGGAATAGATCGAGTAAACATCGAGCACTTATAATATACAGTGAATGATTACACTTTCCTCTTAAATAAACAAAATAAGGTGATTGTTATAGTTTTAAATTGTTTAAAAGTTTTTAATTGCAAGGAATGGTGAGCACAACAATAACGTATATTTTAATGCGAAACATGTGCAGAACATAAGGATGACTAGGAATTTGCTCTAAATTTTATGTACAACGTAATTATGATAAAAAGAGCAAATATGGAAATTAAACCAACAAGTATAAGCCTATTATGAATAATTCTCACGAGCATGTGATTAAGCAAACGTCCGCTTCTACCAAGTTCTTCATCTGTCTCTGTCAACTAAATTATACAGACATGTTAATATGTTAATGCTAAGCATCAGCTACACTTACAAGAACTTACTCTGTTTCTGGTTCTCTGTATGGTTTCTCGTTGGTGATTGAGGTCAGCAAGAATGTTATTGCCTATCTGTTCTGTCTCGACTACTACCTGGTAGCCAGCCTCTAAACGACTTTTTCCTCTTTCTAGTTTTTCACTGTTTATTAAGAACTGGTTATGGTCACATGCGTCTTCCACTTCTGCATCTCCAAACAGTTCTTCTCTATCTCCACATTTTGCAAGTCTTTTATTATTGAATTCTTTTTCAAGTCGCGAAAGTTCAACGCGATAGCTTTCAATGCGTGTAAAATATTTGTTTTTTGATGTTGCATCAAGTTCTCGAACTTCCAACCCCATCTGCTCCAACTAGGAAAAGTTTCTCTTATGAATGAATTAGGTGTGTTCAACAAATTTGAGTTCAATTCTTACAATATCTTTTGTTTCTTCTAGTTCTCTCACAATCTGTTGAACAACAGACTTTTTGTCTTCAGCTATCACATCAAACTTGTTATTCAGTGTAATCTTTAAACTTTCATTATGATTCTACCTGTTATAGTCCCATTCAGTGTTGCTGTTTTTGCCGTGATGCTCGCGGTTGTGACACTAAAATACGTGAAATACATAAATTACTTGAATGAGATTTGTTTTCTTCACCTACATACCTGAATTGCTGCTCATAACTTTTTAACAAAGACTCCATTTTATGTATTAATCAATTACCGTGTGCAAAGAAAACAATAACATTCAAACAACATAATTAGTTGATAGTATCTGACCATGTATGACTAGCTGCAGCACACCACTGGTTCTTCACTATTCACCCTATGAGCCTAAGCTCATTTTATGGCTGCCAGGCCAGGCCAGTACTCGGTAATGAGGGAACCAAATTAGTTTTTTTTACTTAATTCAAAGATGTTTTAATGTATGTTAGATTTTAAGATCCTTCTGGCTTAGTTGCGTTTTGATAACTAGACTTTAATTTTCAAGATTTTTGTAATTTTTTCATTTTGCGGCTCTATGGCCCCTAGCCCTCTATAATGTACAACCTACACTACTCTACGCATAAATAATAAAGACAAAAATTTATTCTTTCTGGCAACGTCGAATTCGCCACCGAAACAAGTGACGGTCGACAATCACAGGCGAGCAGTTCTCTTTAGCTTTTTTACTGTTTCGTCCCTTCTTTCCTGTTTGAGCCTCCTATATCTAAAGGTATGAGGAAGTTGTATCGGTGTGCATCCATCTAAAATAGACATATTTCCTACTGCCAGATACAAAAGTGTTATACTCCTTACGTTTGGTTCTTACTAAATTTAAATTTATTTGGTATTGGCAGGCAAAATGGCTCAACGTCTCACTTATCGGAGGCGCCTCTCATACAACACTGCAAGCAACCAACGTCGCATGTAAGTTTTCGTAGTTGTTTTTAGCTCAGTACAATTTTCTTAAACTGATTTCGCAATCCAACTTGCGAATGTTATTCTGTAACAATTATCACCTTAGTCTGAGTTCGTGGTAGTGTAAACAAATTTGATATGTTATTCGAATCGTGAAGAATTTCGACGTAATGTTGCTTGCTGATTTTGTCTTTAGTGTAAGAACTCCTGGTGGGCGCCTGGTTTACCAATACAAGAAGAAGCAAAGGAAGATTCCCAAATGTGGTATGTGTAAGACTACTTTGAGAGGAATCAGACCTGCCAGAGCTCATGAGCGTAAGCGCATGTCACTTAGACAAAAGAAAGTCTACCGTGCTTATGGTGGATGCCTCTGTCACAGCTGTGTTCGAGAAAAGTAAGTCTTTTTATGATGTGTATGAAAACTAATATTATACATCAAATAATTATAGGATTGTCAGAGCATTCTTGATTGAGGAGCAGAAAATAGTAGCCAAAGTGCTGAAGGCCCAGCAGGCTGCTGTGAAATCTTCTAAAGGCAAAGTTTGATACCTTTTCCAATGATGTGTGGGTGTAGATTAATACACCTTGTGTCATGTGGTACAATTGTTTTGTGAAATTTAATTCAAATTATTTATCCCAATATCTTAGGGCTATTCAGTTAAGTTCTTTTTTCAAAACATTTCAAAGTGATAGCGAATTCAACTAAGTAACCAACAAAAGTGCGGTTATATTGACTTCATCAGGAAATGTTGCCCTTTTTACCACAAAGTAATTACGTACGAAAGTTTGTTTAAATCCTAGTCTTGGATACATACGCTTCGTTCCATAGTTAATCGTGAAGTTCCGCAACAGTGTTGGCATAAATACCACGAATATGCTGTAAAATCGTCCTGCACGTATCAGATTGCCAACGTTTCAGTATTCTATTTTGCCATGGCATTTGCGTTCTGTGCACGAAGTGGCTGAAAAGTGTCTGATAATGTTGTTAAAAACTTTGCAATTGCATGTGAGAAGTGAAGAAAGTAGTGTAAGAGGACAGAATTGTAGTTTTCTTTTCAAGAACATTCAATTAATAAAATCTGGAATTAGATGGACAAGACAATACTAGGACTACTTTCACAATCTTAGCATTTGAAGTAATGACCGACTAGGGCTGGGTTGAGTGTCTAATGGGTAGGTATTTGGGCTGTACGGGTAGCTCTTCTCGTCTTAAGAATGGATTTACTTGGCATAGATGAAGACCACTGGTTCGTTATCTCCATAAGAAAAATAACATGGGCTGCTGGCGCTACCCTTCTACGATTTTTTGGATCCTTACTCTGCTTGTAGGGCCATCAAGCGGAGGTTTTTATCACTAATGAAGGTGTAAATAGCTTTCCAGCAACCGCCATTGTTTGTGGCAGTTTGAGGCGTCCTGAAGCTAGATTTTGCTTGAAAATGCCGTTCCCTAAAGAAAATAAGAACAGGGTAGGTTTGTATACTTTGATCTATAGAGTGATCTATTATAATGTTAAGAGACTAAAGTAAATAATGATTGAATTTAAAGGTTATGATATGACAGGCAGCTTTGGTAAATGGAAAAACGGAAAACAAGAACTTGAAAGTTCCGTTTGAAGAAAATTGAGCCAAAAATCAAGAGCCTGATAAACAACAAGAACCCATTGACATCGTCGCTCTTAAAAAGCAACTCTCTTCTGAAGATCTTTTCATTTCTAGCTTATGTACCAATTTTCCAACTCGGGGTGTTTCTACAGTTCAAGATCTCAATAGTAACAAGATTGGTGTTGACCACAATAGTTCTATCCAAAAAATTTACATCAGGAACCATGCTTCCAATCCTGAAAGAACTGCAAGATCATCTAGCAGCTAAGCTCTCACAATTCACAGGTGTGTGTTAGTCTTTATGTTTAAGGAAGGCCAGCCAGCCAGCTTATATCATCTATTTTCAGGGAGAAAATGAAACCCTAGCTTGAACAGGAGTTAGGCAAATTGAAGATGAAGAAACAAAAATGGAAAAATAACAAGATGACGTCCAAAATAGCAAAACTTGCACAAACCACTCAGGCAGCATTTGCGTCATCTAGCTCTGATCATACAGAGTTTGTGAAAAACAGAAATTTCTGAGCCAAGAATAACAAGTACACTGGGGAAGCCAATTTGCAACAGTGAAGGCCACCTGGTTCTCAGAATATTTGATTTTGGAGAACTAATTACGCCTTTACCCATTCTGAAAAAGACCACTTAAGATCCAAAAGGAGCAATGATAAAAAAAAAATATCAAAGAAAACGTGAAAATCTTGGAAGGCAAAGGTGAAGTTGAGAAGGCAAGAAGCATTGAAGAGAAACAGGCATGGGAAGATTCTCTGCAAAGAGCTGAAAGTGTTACGGTAAACATTCAATTTGACAAAAAAAATTTTAAGATCTTCGAAAAAGTTTACCTTTCTGTATTGCAATAGGTAAAAGACGATGTGGAATTGCTTGACAAATCAATGAAGAAACGAGATAAAATCAAATGAGAAATTAAAAAGAAGTGGACAAACGCATCGAAGAACACAAAGAGAGAAAAGCCAACGTTAAGAAATAGAAAAATTAAAAGAAAGAACCTAAACCAATGAAAAAAGACCAATTTATCGTAGGAATGGCCGATACTGACTCTTGGATGAGCTAACTCGTGTTCTATTATTTGCAAAACATGTGAAAGTTTTGTATAAAAATAAACTGGCATGCCTTCCATGATCGTAGATAATTTGAATAAAAATATCTCAGATGCATTAATCACAGACTCATAAAAAAAAGTTCTTTCATGTTCGAAAATAAGAAAAATTGATTTTTCATTACTAAACTTGTTAGCGTTAAGTGCAAAGCTTGTTTAAATTTCAGTGTAGTATGCGACGTATAATTTGGTTATCAATAGCTCCTTGGAAATGTGCATAAGGGGAAAACAAAACACAAAGGACGTCAAAAATCATTTATAAATGCTATTCCTAAAAACATGATTTATTAAATGTTAATAATAAACAAGTCTTCATGTTGATGTAACCATATCTTCGTTCCCAGCACCCACCAAACGCCCCGCGGAACTCATTCAATTTTCGTCCTTACCATGTAGTTCTTGCCTTTGTACGCGAGAGGCACTACAATCAGAGTAAGGATTTTGCTTTTTCTGCGCCAGTAGGAATAGGGCTAAAAGCATAGCCCACAACGAACCAGTGGTCTTTATCTATGCACTTGGTATCGTAGCGGTTTTGCTGGTTTTGTGCACATGACTTACACGGATTGTTAAATAAGTGCTGAAACAGGGTCCATTGCCCGTTTCTACTAGGATTGCATCAGATTTTCCCAATAATTGGTCATATGCCAAAAAAGTTAACCTTTTTTTCTTTTTCAGCTTTCGCCATCTATAGACCAGATTCCTATTTAATTCTCTAAATACAACTTAACCCATTCTATCCATAAAAATGTAAAATTTTTTTAATTAATAAGCTTATTTGATTAAAATATAACTATACAGTAATTAATTTGTCATATTCTACTTGCTTAACTTGATTATATTACTATTAACTATTAACTTTCCATTTTGTACTGCAGCAACTATAATGAATGTAATTTTAATAATAATGAAAATAATTGCTTGTCTTAGGTATAAATAATATGTTGGAGTAATATAAAGTCGTTATTATGTAGTATTTTCACACCACAACAACCAATAACGACTTTATATGGCTATAGCTATAAAATAGAAAAAAAGTTAGATTTTTTTATTTTACTGCTTTCGCCATCTACTGGTCAGATTCCTATTTAATTCTTTTATTTTACATAATTTACATATTCTAGCCATATAAAAATACATATGTAAATACATTCTAGCCATATAAATATTTTGTTCGATTCTATTTATTATTTGGATTTTATTGTATGGAATATTATATGGAAGTATTATAGAGCATGGCACATAGTGACATGCTTCGAGACTTCTCAAAAATAGCTAAAATAGAAATAGAAGGTTCAATTGTGTTTTAACTAAGCATAATTATCAGTTTAAAACCATCTATTTTCGAAAACTCGGAAAGTGTATCACCATAGTGATATGGAAGGCTATATGGGAATACTTACTAATCTGTATTAAAATTTATGAACGGAAAGAAAAAAAATACACCACAACAACCAGTAATTAGTTTTTATTATTCAAGCATATTATTTATACCGTAAACGCGCAACTATTCTCGTTGACGTTAGAAATTAATTGCTGCAGTACAAAATGGACTTTTTGAAGTTAATTACAATTTTTTCTACCTACTTCTATCCACCACTACACCTATTTCCACTTTTAACAATTTAAGCTTGGCGTGGTAAGAATAAGGACACCATCATGGATTGTCAAAAACCACTTTTTCAAACGTATTTTTTGGAGTTAAATGTAACAATTTAAAGTTGTTCGGTTATAACAACGTGTTCCTGACGCGACGTGAATGACCAACCAATAGGAGTATGGTTACGCGACGCAGAAGCAATAGCAACAATTCATGAATGGCCCAGGGAATCCATCAAGAAACTTTTAGCCACTGGCCTAAAAGGATCAGCATTGCAATGGTACATAGAATGGTTAAGAGAAGCCACGAGAGAGACGTACAGCGATTAGAGAACCGCATTAAAAGAACATTTTAAGCACCCAGCAGATAGAGCTAAACAGAAAGCGAAATTATTTTCCGTAAAACAATCTCAAAATCAACCAGTAGGACATTTTCTATGCAAAATCACGCAGGCGTACAATGAAATTTATAAGGAAGAAGGAAAAGAAGAACGCGACCAAAGCAGTGAACTAACAGCCGTCAAAGATGATGTTCTACTAAAAATTTTGTTGAACGGATTACTTCCACCAATCAAAATAATATTTTTTTCACAGCAAATATCCTTCTACACTAAATTGGCAAAATTTCACAAAAGGAGCACTAGAAGCAGAAGATATAGCGTACAACACACAGGCATTAGAACCAAACCCATGTTTAAACTGGATGCACAAAAACCGGTTAGAGACATAGAAGCTGAATTAGAAAACACACAAGTAGAATTGGAAGAATTAAAAACAAGCCTAATGAAAATGAATCTATCAGGTACAAAACCGAAATGGCGACAAGAACCGTCGTTAAACATTGCCGTCACATACTGGCTAGGTAGGAATCCATCCAGACACAATAGCGTTAAATGTGAAGTCGGACAGCCATCTAGTGATAGCTCGTACAATAGGAATCGGCAAGATCGATCATACAAGCAAGATCGATATAGATACTATAATAGGAACACTTCCGAGTTACGAGGCAGATCCACTAGTCGCGGAAAATTCCGTGATATCCAGTACAGACAAGGAGAAAGAAGTGATTCCAAAACAAGATCACACAACGGGAGACCAAGATCTAAGAGTCCACACCCATCCCGTGAGTTCTAAAAAACGAAGATCAGATAGTGGTAGTTTGGACGATCCTATAACCTGTCATAGATGCCTCAACATAGGACATATCGCAAGAAAATGCCGGACCAAATATTCGAAAAGATTACAGGCGAAAACAGAATAGAAAAGAAAAAACAAATATGTAAACTAATTAGAATCACAGTAGAATTTAGTACTCAGAAAACCCAAGCCTTGGTAGATACTGAAGCAGCAGCCATCATCCAACCAACATCATCCGACAAATTTGGACTATTACTTCATAAGACCATCTTGTTCGAGTTAGAATTCCATAAGCACCAAACATTTATATCAGCATCAGGGAACATAATGTACCCGTTCGCCTACGTTAATGGAAAGTTAAGAATTTGATCACCAACGACATATGTGACACCGCTAACAACGCAAGCCTGCGACTGTGAACTCAGTAGCCGAATGCTGTGGAACTACAATGTAGTAGATTGGCATTTCGCGTTAAAAGATAATCCGTTCTGCCTAACACCATTCTATGAGGATAAAACGGTAAGAGCACTACCGTGTTACTCCTCGCAGAAAATTGAACTAACTTTAAAAAAAAATTATTAAATTTAACTAACAGAAAACTTAAACGATAAAACATGGATTAATGGATACATGGATTAATGATGAATAGAAATTACGGGAGCCACCCATCCATATCCTAAAATTAAACCTAATAAAAGCCTTTGAGGAATTAGCTCTGAAGACGTACGACTATTTGCCGCAATATCATTCGATGTATGAAGCAAGTACCGTCGAACAATTAAGCATGCTAACTGAACTGATTGGTCGCATTAAACAATCCAATACCAACTCACTCTCTGGATCGGTGTTGGACGATAAAGCCCAAAATAACTTTTCGGATATGACCAGCTGGATGTCCATATTCAAGTATGGCACGTTAGCTGTAGGTATCATAGCACTTACCATAATTGCTGGATATGCTTGTATTGTGTGCATTCCATTTAGCACAACACAAGAATAAATTTTTGTAAAAAAGTAGAAAAACAAGAAATCCCTATGGTTCCATCAAGAACATGCACCAATGTCCATAACGACACATCCATCATTCCCTTAGAGGACTACTGCTGGAATGATGGGTGTTTGGTTGCATCAAAAAAATGAAAAAAATAAAATAATAAGTTTGCTTTAACAAGTAAATTTTCCGTTACATTAGGTGACGGTAATAATTCCTTCACATAAAATGTTAAGCACACCTTGTCGTAAACTTAGAATACTGTACACAACAACAAAAAAAGTTTTTTGGTAAACAAGGTAATTTTCCTTACATTTGGTGACAGAAATATTCACATCACATGAAAGTGTCAAACATATAAGAAAGGGGGAGGGAAGTAGAATCAGACTTGCCGCGCCGATCAATTTTTCGATTGGCGGAGAAAAAGGCCCAGACGAAAAAGGCCCAGACGAAAAAGGCCCGCGAAAAAGGCCCAGACGAAAAAGGCCCATACGAAAAAGGCCCACTTTTTTCCAAATTCAAAAGTGGGCCTTTTTCTCCATTGGACTGGGCCTTTTTCTCCGTTTAATTTCCATGTTCCCACAAACTTTATATTTATTTTCAAAATATATTTCCAACCTCCTATTCCGTGGAAAGTGGAATGTACATAGGTTGCTGAAACCGTTACCTTCTATAAGGTTTGCCGAGATCAAACAATGTTAGCGTATGTACGTTAGTTAATCTTTGATTATTTATTCGTTAGCAATCTGATTTCGGATTACGTTAGTATTTATATATTGCTAATATCCCGTTAAATAAAGTTCATTTTTCACAATTTTTGTTTATTGAACTACTATCGGCTTTTTTAAATATAATACAAGAAATTAATGTTTTTCGCACTTAGCCTTGTTCTGTCCACCCTCTTTGATTATTCCCCCAACCCCCAGTCCATCTCCCTTATAACTTCCCTTTGTCGATACTTATGCCATAGGTAAAGACCACTGATTCGTTGTGAATAAGGAAACTGAATGAGTTCCGCGGGGCTTTTGTGGTTGCTGGGAACAAAAATATATGTTACCACGAAGACTAGTTTATTATTATTAACATTTGATAAATAATGTTTATAGGAATAATAGTACAAACTTGAACTATCGTCTGAAGCAAGGACCAAAACAAAGACTATTGTAATCCAATATTGATTCTAATACCATTTATTCTTTATACATTTTCAATTCTTTTAACAATTACAAAGAGCCCAATAAATATATTAAAATCATAACCTACTGCTATAAATGATTTTGTTCGTTCTTCGTGTCCTGTTTTCACCTTTTGTACATTTTCAAGCAGCTATTGATTACCTAATTACACATGACATACTACATTGAGATATAAGGAAGCTTTACACTTTACGTTAGCAAAGCTACTAATAATGACAAATCAATTTTCTACTACGACGGATTTTTTTTTATGAGTCTCTTATTAGTGAAGACACTAAACCTTTTAAATTGAATCTAAGATTTTTTTCTTCAAATTTTCCACGATCATGGAAGGCATATCAGTGTATTTTTCTAAAAAACTATCACGACATGGCTGCACATGAAAGAACACAAGTTTAGCTGATCCATCAGTCAGTATCAGTTTTTCATGCGATAAATTTGCCTTTTTTCTTTAGTTTATTCACTTTATGTTCTTTCTTTTCAGTTTTCTTTTTCTTAATGTTGGCTTTTCTCCTTTTCTGTTGTTATTCCCTTCTCTTTTCCTTTTCTTCGATTCGTTCAGCGCAATTTTTGTTACTCTCTGATTTGATTTGATCTCGTTCATTATTCGGTTTGGCAAGCAATTCCACATAGTCTTTTACCTATTGCAATACAGAAAGGTTAAAAGTTTTCAAGATCTTACAAATATTTTTGTCAAATTGAAAGTTTACCTGAAAACCTTCAGCTATTTGCAGAGCACCATTTCGTGCCTGTTTCTCTTCAATACTTCTTGCATTTTCAACTTCAGCTTGGCCTACCAAGATTTTCATTTTTGGTTTAAGTTTTATTTTCTTTCATTTTAATCGTTGCCACTTCTGGATCTAAAGTGGTCTTATTCAGAATGGGTGAGGAATTAGATAGTTCTCCAAAGTCAAATTTGCCGGAAACTAGGCAGCCTCCACTGTTAAAAATTGGTGTTGCCAGTGTACTTGCTAGTCTTGCTTCAGGAATTTCTGTTTTAACAAACTCTGAAAGACCAGAGGTTGATGACACAGATGCTACCTTGGTGGCTCGAGCATGTTTGGCAATTCAGGACCTCTTCTTCTTACTTTTCCTTTTTAATTTCTTGTTCATTCCCTCTAACTTCCGTTTAAGTTTGATTTTCGTTGTCTTATCAGACAATTCCAGCTTTTCCCTGAAAATCAATGGAATAAACTGGCCGGTCTTCCTTAAATGTAAATGTTAACACATACCTGTTAAGTGTGAGGTGTTCATTCGGTTTATGTTCTTTATTTTCAGTTTTCTTTTTCTTAGTGTTTGCTTTTCTCGTTTTCTGTTGTTATTCCTTTCTCTTGTCCTATTCTTCGATGCGTTCAGCCAACTTCTTTTACAATTTGATTTGATTTCATCTTGTTTCTTAATAGATTTAGCAAGCAATTCCACATTGTTTTTCACCTATTGCAATACAGAAAGGTTAAATTATTTAAAATCTTAAAAATATGTTTGTCAAATTGAAAGTTTACTTGAAAACCTTCTGCTCTTTGCAGACCACCTTTTGACGCCTGTTTCTCTTCAATACTTCTCGCATTCAACTTCAGTGTGGCCATCCAAGATTTTCACTTTGGCTTTGAGTTTTTTTTTTTATCGTTGCCACTTTTGAATCTAAAGTGGTCTTGTTCAGAATGGGTGAGGGATAAGATAGTTCTCCTAAATCAAATTTGTTGAATACTAGGCAGCCTTCACTGTTGAAAATTTGTGTTAGCAGTGTACTTGTTGGTCTTGGTTCAGGAATACCTGTTTTGACAAACTCTGTCGGATCAGAGGTTGATGACACTGATGCTGCCTCGGTGGCTTGTGCAAGTTTGGCAATTCAGGACCACTTCTTGTTATTTTTCTTTTTTAATTTCTTCTTCTTCAATTTTTCTAACTCCTTTTAAGTTTGGTTTTCATTGTTCTATCAGACAAATCCAGCCTTTTCCTTGAAAATGGATGGAATAAGCTGGTCAGTCTTCCTTGAACGTAAAGATCAACACATACCTGTTAAGTGTGAGGTGTTAGCTGCTAGACATTCTTCTTGTTCAACACCAACCTTATTGCTATTGAGATCGTCAACTGTAGATACACTTTCAGTTGGAATGTTGGTCAATAAGCTAGCAATGAAAAACTCTTCAGGAGAGAGTTGCTTTTTAAGAGCGACGATGTCAATGGACCCTCGCGTTTTATAAGGCTCTTGATTTTTAGGGTCCTCATTTCCTACAAATTTTGTTTAGACGTCACTTTCAAGTTCTTGTTTTCTCTTTTTCTATTTACAAAAACTGCCTCTCATATTATAACCTTTAAACTTTATTATTATTTACCTTGATCTCTCAACATTATCACTGATCACTCCATAGATCAAACTATACGAAACAATAAGTCTATTGTTATTTTCTTTAGGGAACGGCATTTTGAAGCCAAATCTAGCGTCAGGACGCCACAAACAATGGCGGACGGTGGAAAGCTGTTATTAAAACTTTTAGCTAAAGCTTTATTAAATTCAACAAAATTTAGTTCCTTTGTTATTGTTCTATTATTATAATTCATTATTATTGTTATACAAAGGAACTAAATTTTGTTGAATTTGTAATAAAAGAATTAAAAATTTTAAAAATTTTATGTTAAAAACCGTCCGCCATTGTTTGTGGCGTCCTGACGCTAGATTTGACTTGAAAATGCCGTTCCCTGAAGAAAATAACAATAGACTTGTTTCGTATAGTTTGATCTATGGAGTGATCAGTGATAATGTTGAGAAATCAAGGTATATAATAATAAAGTTTAAAGGTTATAATATGAGAGGCAGTTTTTGTAAATGGAAAAAGAGAAAACAAGAACTTGAAAGTGTCGTCTAAACAAAATTAATAGGAAATGAGAACCCAAAAAATCATGATTTCTAGCTTATTGACCAACATTCCAATTGAAAGTGTATCTACAGTTGACGATCTCAATAGCAATAAGGTTGGTGTTGAACAGGAAGAATGTCTAGCAGCTAACACCTCACACTTAACAGGTATGTGTTAATGTTTACGTTTAAGGAAGACGGGCCAGCTTATTCCATCTATTTTCAGGGAAAAGGCTGGATTTGTCTGATAGAACAATGAAAACCAAACTTAAAAGGAGTTAGAAAAATTGAAGAAGAAGAAATTAAAAAAGAAAAATAACAAGAAGTGGTCCTGAATTGCCCAACTTGCACAAGCCACCGAGGCAGCATCAGTGTCATCAACCTCTGATCCCACAGAGTTTGTCAAAACAGGTATTCCTGAACCAAGACCAACAAGTACACCGCTAACACCAATTTTCAACAGCGAAGGCTGCCTAGTATTCAGCAAATTTGATTTAGGAGAACTATCTAATCCCTCACCCATTCTGAACAAGAACACTTTAGATTGAAAAGTAGCAACGATAAAAAAAAACTCAAAGCCAAAGTGAAAATCTTGGATGGCCAAGCTGAAGTTGGAATGTGAGAAGTATTGAAGAGAAACAGGCATGAAAAGATGCTTTGCAAACAGCTGAAGGTTTTCAGGTAAACTTTCAATTTGACAAACATATTTGTAAGACCTTAAATAATTTTAACCTTTCTGTATTGCAATAGGTAAAAAACAATGTGGAATGGCTTGCTAAATCTATTATGAAACAAGATGAAATCAAATCAGATAGTAAAAAGAAGTTGGCTGAACGCATCGAAGAATAGGAAAAGAGAAAGGAATAACAACAGAAAACGAGAAAAGCCAACATTAAGAAAAAGAAAACTGAGAAGAAAGAACATAAACTGAATGAACGCCTCACACTTAACAGGTATGTGTTAACATTTACATTTAAGGAAGACCGGCCAGTTTATTCCATTGATTTTCAGGGGAAAAGCTGGAATTGTCTGATAAGACAACGAAAATCCAATTTAAACGGAAGTTAGAGGGAATGAAGAAGAAATTAAAAAGAAAAAGTAAGAAGAAGAGGTCCTGAATTGCCAAACATGCTCGAGCCACCAAGGCAGTATCTGTGTCATCAACCTCTGGTCTTTCAGAGTTTGTTAAAACAGAAATTCCTCAACCAAGACTAGCAAGTACACTGGCAACACCAATTTTTAACAGTGAAGGCTGCCTAGTTTCCAGCAAATGTGATTTTGGAGAACTATCTAATTCCTCACCCATTCTGAAAAAGACCACTTTATATCCAGAAGTGGCAACGATTAAAATGAAAGAAAATAAAACTTAAACCAAAAATGAATATCTTGGTAGGCCAAGCTGAAGCTGAGAATGCAAGAAGCATTGAAGAAAAACAGGCATGAAATGGTGCTCTGCAAATAGCTGAAGGTTTTCAGGTAAACTTTCAATTTGACAAAAATATTTGTAAGATCTTCAAAACTTTTAACCTTTCTGTATTGCAATAGGTAAAAGACTATGTGGAATTGCTTGCCAAATCAATTAATGAACGAGATCAAATCAGAAAGTAACATAAATTGCGCTGAACGAATCGAAGAAAAGGAAAAGAGAAAGGAATAACAACAGAAAAAGAGAAAAGCCAACATTAAGAAAAATAAAACTGAAAAGAAAGAACATAAAGTGAATAAACTAAAGAAAAAAGGCAAATTTACCGTATGAAAGACTGATACTGACTCATGGATGAGCTAAACTCTTGTTCTTTCATGTGCAGCCATGTCGTGATAGTTTTATAGAAAAATACACTGGCATGCCTTCCATGATCGTGGAAAATTTGAAAAAAAAATCTTAGATTCATTTAAAAAGGTTTAGTGTCTTCACTAATAACAGACTCTCATAAAAAAAAAGTCCGTCATGGTAGAAAATTGATTTGTCATTATTAGTAGCTTTGTTAACGTAAAGTGTAAAGCTTCCTTATATCTCAATGTATTATGTGATGTGTAATTAGGTAATCAATAGCTGCTTGAAAATGTGCAAAAGGTGAAAACAGGACACGAAGAACGAACAGAATTACTTATAGCAATAGGTTATGATTTTAATATATTTATTGGGCTCTTTGTAATTGTTAAAAGAATTGAAAATGTATAAGGAATAAATGGTATTAGAATCAATATTGAATTACATAATCTTTGTTTTGGTCCTTGCCTCAGACGATAATTTAAGTTTGTAATATTATTCCTATAAACATTATTTATCAAATGTTAATGATAATAAACTAGTCTTCGTGGTAACATATATTTTTGTTCCCAGCAACCACAAAAGCCCCGCGGAACTCATTCAGTTTCCGTATTCCCAACGAATCAGTGGTCTTTACCTATGGCATAAGTATCGACAAAAAGAAGCTATATGGGAGATGGACTGGGGGTTGGGGGAATAATGAAAGAGGGTGGACAGAACAAGGCTAAGTGCGAAAAACATTTATTTTTTGTATTATATTTAAAAAAGCGATGGTAGTTCAATAAACAAAAATTGTGAAAAATGAACTTTATTAAACGGGATATTAGCAACATATAAATACTAATATAATTCGAAATTAGATTGCAACCGAATAAATAATCAAAGATTAACTAGCGTACAAACGCTAACATTGTTTGATCTCTGCAAACCTTAAAGAAAATCACGGTTTCAGCAACCTTTGTACATTCCAAATTCCACGGAATAGGAGGTGGGAAATACAATTTTCGAAACAAACATAAAGTTTGTAAGAAAATGGAAATTGAGCGGAGAAAAAGGCCCAGTCCAATGGAGAAAAAGGCCCACTTTTGAATTTGGAAAAAAGTGGGCCTTTTTCGTATGGGCCTTTTTCGTCTGGGCCTTTTTCGCGGGCCTTTTTCGTCTGGGCCTTTTTCGTCTGGGCCTTTTTCTCCGACCTCCAATTTTTCCGATCATTTTTACCGATCATTTTTGTGCGACATCTAACGCTGAAATTTACACTATTTAACGAATTTAGTATTGGCTGTCACAGCGACAGTCACTGACGGCCATTGAGGGTGAACACTAAACAGTTTCCCTCAATTGGCATTCGCAAAAATAGTAGTGAAAGAGATCCATGCGACTGCAAAAACGACAGCTAGATGGTGAAACGTTTGATCGCTCAAAAAGATCGGATCGCGATTAATTTTTTGGGATCGCCGATCCGATCTTCGATCTTTCTCAAAAGATCGGATCGGCGATCATTTTTTGAGCGAAGATCGGATCGGCGATCAATTTTTGATCGCGATCGCGGCAAGTCTGAGTAGAATCATGTAATGAAAGAAATAAATCAGACATAATTACTAACACACTTGCCCTTTTCCCTTCATTCATCCATTCATTCATAAAAAAGAGACGGTTTTCCAACAGTTTACAAAATAAAAGTACTGTATTTCATCAAAGAAGAAAGAAGGCATCTAAACATCAAATCATCCTCTGCCGAATGGTTCTAGCCGACATTCAGGATCACCTGTAAGAAGGAAGCAAGGCTAATGAGAAAGTTCCCGCAACGCCATGAGACCATCGAATTCTTCATGAAGCTGCTCCCGAAGTAACGCTGAGGAAGTGGGATGATAAATACCCTCATCCGACTCCAACCACCAAAGGATCCGAGCGATGCGGATTGAGTATATATCGTGGTAGCGAGCATAATCAGGATGATTACTATTTGAAACAAACAAGAAATACCAAACCGAGAAAGGAAAAGAAACTACAATGCTTACTTATAATAATGATTTTCAGCCCACGAGCGTTGGAAGCCAAAGTTTCGCGGCGGAGAGTCTGCAAGAGCTAGAGCCGGATGAAACAAATAAAAAACGAGGTCCCGATCAGCTGGTTGGAGCCCCCGATAAAGACGATCCGGATGATGGAAAATTACAGCCACCATCACCCACAGGGCAGTATCGACTGGATACGGATACCGCATCACGACTTCAAAATTAAACGTCGTTTAAAAAAAGAACCAAGCGCAAAGGAAGATTGAACGTGATCAACCCCACAAGTGAACTAAGTCTAAAAGAAAAACACCCAAACAACCTGTCTTGCTAACACACTTTTGAACATTCAGAAATATTTGTCAAAATAGGTCAAACTCTCTGGTTAAAAGTAAAAAGGGCATGCACAACATTTTCCATCCTATCTATCACCATGTACCTCCCACTTTTCACAAAATATTCCTCCATTTGTTAACTTGCAAGCAAATTCTTTAAATCAAGGAGGAATGTGATTAGGCTAACTCCTCAACCATCGACGCTAGCTGTCAATCACCAGCACCCCACCCCGCACGTCAACTAGACATGACAGCTCCAATCCCATGCCACCCAAAGGCACCTCAGCATCACGCTACCATCACGTGATGCACTAGAGAAAGTCTACAACCACATCAACACCCACGTCCACAATCCACGTCACCATCCACATCCACAAGCAGAGCTGTTTCACCTATATAAAACGTGAGCTACTTGTGCCTAGTAAGAAGCTTACACCGTGACTATGTGCAATGTTGCAACATCTTAACGTGTACTGTCAATACAACCAAGTTGATTTTCACATGTGTATTTAGTTACTTAAACAATCAACGATATACACATTCACCACAGTGGGCTAAGGTACTGTTATGCGCCTACTATCCCCGCCATAACTAAATTTATACCTCGTCAGCTTTATTAAAGTAGTGCCAAATGGAGTAGTCCTCATCCCTAAACCCCTTCCTCCCTTCCCTGTGGGAAAGGTGAGACATCGTCGCGTGGGAGTGGAGACTGGTGGTTGACTAAGAAAGTCGTCCTTTTTACGACCTACGGACTCAGTGACCGATAAGTGCTGGATATACGTGTGTGTGTATGTGTGTGTGTGTGTGTGTCCAAGATCTTTTTTGGAGAATTTAAGAGGGACCTCTAAGGAGTATCTGGCTACCCCTCGCGGTAATACACCTGCAATTTAGTCTATAACGCTGCCCTTTCCTTTCTTCAGTAAAACACACGGCTTACCGTAACAGTACTAAAAGCACGTAAAATTTGCTGAAACGCCCATTTATTAAAATGACTATTAGGTATTATTTACCGACGAAAGCAAATTTTGCCTTTTCGGTTGCAACAGCCGAGTTTTTTCGACTGATGGCGAGAGAGCGATGTAGCAAGCACTGCCGATACCAGATTAGTGTGGCCAAGGTTTATGTACTTTCCTTATACAGGACATGTAATAATTCCAGCTTGAGGGAAACCACATGGAATCAACAACTTAATATAAGAAATAGTTACCGAACAAATACAAGTGGAGAAGGTATGATTGGCGGATCACAAAATGTATGTAAGTAATACGGAGAGAAGACAAGATACTTAATAGTTGTCAAAAGACGTCGTTTCGGCGTGACTGAATGAGATGCAAAGAGAGGATGTTTCTAAGCAGCCACCAAGAAATATTGTGGAAATAGCCCTCTGAGTTTCTTTTACCAGCCCCGCCTGGAAACCTTTATATTTTATAATATGTTGAAATTTTCAACAAGCACTGTATTGTGCATACCATCAAACACGGTTGTGACTCTATTATGGTTTGGGGGAAATATGCGAAAATGGCGTATGAATATTAAAAAGAATTGATAAATTTATGGATAAAAAGGCCTATAATAATATCCTTATCCATCCGGCTGTCCCAGCACGACTTTCCTTAACCAGAAAGAGTTTTGTTTTCCAGAAGGACAACGATCCAAAACATTCTTCAAAACTATACAGGGGATGTTTACCGGAAAAAAGGATAAAGGTATACAACTACACGGTTGTTGTTACTTAAGGTAATAAGGTTCCACTTTTGTAACTACAAAATTTATGCTTAAACGATGATGGAATAACGTAGATAAAGTAGTTATTAATTTTAGCTTAACCTACACTATTTTCATTCAGGTATCCTACAGCCTATGGTTTGGTCACCGCGAAGTCAAGATCTTAATCCAACCGAGCAGGTCTGGTAACTGCTAGAATTCACGATTTAAAAAATTCCCAGAACATCGGCGGCAAATTTGCTCTGTGTGTTTAGTAATGCGTGGCATTCAATTGCACCTGAGACACTATCCAAATACATATACAGTATTCGAAGAAGGTGCCAGGCCGCGATTGATGCCAAAAGAGGTCACATGCATTATTAAAGGGGGAAATGGTACTGTAAGCAATGTTATATTTTGTGAAAAACTGGCCTATTACCTGTAAAACAGGGATATAGCCTGCCAAACCTACGGTTTTGTTTTCAAATAAAAACAATCAAACAATGTTATTTTAGCGTTTCGTAGCCGTAGACACGTTTAGCGAAACCAGACCATCACGTTCTCTAGAGACCTGTTTCCGCTTTATGCCCGTTTGATTTTTGCCGTATGGCGCAAAAAGAGGTAGAGTTTGAAAAGTATATATACTTACTAAAAAGACAAAAATGCAATTTTGTCTTCTTTGACACGCCTAACGCATCTTCCCATTTCTATCTCTCGCGTCAAACCAAAATGCTTTTTGAAAAAGACGAGTATCCTATTATCGAACCAGTTAAAGGGGTGAAATATAATGGAGCTTGTTACAATTCCAAAAAAGGCTTTGTTTACCATTTGCAGAAGAGGATGCAGGACGAATTTTATTTGAAATAATGAACCAATTAAAAAATCAAATATATTTCATTTCTATCTTTCTTTGCAGAGGGTATGCCATCATTTACCACTGCAAAAACCACAAAAAACGCCAACGGTGGTTGCCACGCCGGGATTAAATTTGACATGGAATCTGGACGGTTTTTCAGGCAGGGAGACAAGCACCACAATCATCCCCCAGAAGCAGAAGAACAGCAATTGCTTGCCGTAGTCAACGCGTGCGTTGATCCAATCGGACTTGATCGTAAACGACCTAAAGTGCTTTTCGATGCCGTTCGTCTTGAGTAAGTATCTAGCCACTGTACGTTAAAAATTCCTAAGATATTTAAAGGTTTGCTATTTTAGGCATCAAGCCGTTCATATCGGATACGGCGAAGCAATGCAACGTAGGATGCAGCGGGCCAAGCGCAGACGACAATCACCAACCCCCGAGACGGTTCAGGAAGTTGCTGATTTAATACAATAATATCCTGAATACTGGTAATGCATTTATAATGTATTTTGTTTTAAGCGGATGCTACATTTTACTTTTATTATTTCTTAATGATGCATTTGAAGCGTGCCAGTTATATCGAGGTCTATGAGGCAGCAATCGGGGGGTCTCTAACTGCAGCCTTTCATGGAAGCTATCGGCGGTTTCTTCCACTATTCGCAGGTATTGATTTACTAGTTGCTTTTTATGTGTTTAATTACCTACTTTGAATTCTTAGGCTGTATAGAGAAGGGTGCAGAAATATGGCCTTCAAAATGCGTACTCCAACCATCCAACAATCAGGAAATACGTAAGGGAAATCATCGCTCTCGCTCTTTTACCAGCAAATAGGAACTTGGCAGAATACGAAGTAAGTTCCTGTTATTTCTATTCAAACCCAAAACAAGTAAAGAGTGAAACTTTTTCTAGGATATTCAAGAGCACTATGAAAATGACCTCCGGCGGGAAACTAAAGCAATCTAGGAAGAAATTACGAAACTGAACGCCTACTTCCTCTAGTACTGGATCGGCGAGGTCTCTCCGAAAGTCTTCAGCGTTTTCGGGTTGTCACATTGGACCAATAATTTGGTCGACGCATGGCACTCATGGTTAACCAAACGCATGGAAGGTTCGCATCTCAACGTTTGGGATTTCTTTGTGTTGTGTTCTTCTCTTTCTGTGTAAGTAAAGAATAATCACCTAACCTTACAATTTAATAATACTTTACCTTATTATTTATTAGCTTTCCTCAAAAAAGCCGCAAATGCGAAATTTCGGGACTATGAGGCCGAATTAGCAGACAGGCGCTCCACTAGGCCAAAACTATTGCGGCAGCGGAAAAGGGACGAAATGGTTGAAAAAAATGGACACTGATGTCATTGAAGGGAACATAAGCCTACGGGAATTTCTGAAATTATCTAGGAATCTCACGGAGCCTAACGTAAATATAGAACAATATATTATTATTCTAACACAAGAAATAATACCGGTTTATTTTCCCAGCAAGATGCTGATAGGCGTGTCTCTAACTCTTCTCCCGTTGGGAAAAGACCCACGGTGTATCCAAGACGACTTCTTTTGGCTGGGTCTTATGTAAACCCTACTCCCATGCCTGTTGTCACGGCCAGTTCAACAAAGGAAACGTCCTTTTCAGCCGCACGTCGCCACTCACCTCGCGTTGGAAGACTGCTTCATCACCTTTCCGATGATGGCGATTCACCAATAACTAGACATAGCCGCCGAACTCGCCGAAATCCGCAACTTCCACTATCTTTTACATCCCCCTGATTCTCTGTTTTTCTTTAAACACAATTGTAAAACAAACATTATCTTAATTTGTATTGAAAATTAAAGGCCGATATATTTCTCAATTTCCAATACTTACTTGATAGGGGCTATGGTTCACAGAGGAGAGGAGGCATTTGTTGTTGTTAGGAAGCAACAGTTAGGGAGGGGGGCAACTGTTATGGCGTGCGGGGGGGGGGGCAATCGTCCACCTTCCTTGGGGGCATTTGCCGAAGGGGGCAAACGTCCACACGCCAGTAATATTACTAAAAGGGGATTTGATTTAACGAATACCCTATTTAATAGAGTAATCGTGGGGTCTGGGAAATATCTCCTCGCATGAATAAAATATGAATTTTTATTGTCCTGTATTTCCATTTGCGCTAGGCACCTACCGCCATAAGACCTATTCATAATAGTCTCCAAAACCCTTAGTGTTCGCACACTAAGGGCGAGTGCTGCATATGTTTGGTGTACTTGAATGACGCCGTGGTGCTTGGTAGGTCGTTCGAAGAACGCTTGGTACGTTTATAGCTAGCTTTGACAGCCATTGAGAGCGCTAATTTGACACTGAATACCGGAGAAATCTGTTTTTGGGGCAACCATGGTGTCTCGTTAGGGACATGTGATTGACGCAGAAAGTATCCGCCCAGAGGTTCACGCATTGACTATAATGCTTGTGACAAATTTTACATCGTTGCAAGGATTTCTCGGTCTTGCATCTTACTACCGTCGTTTTATCGGTGATTTCGCTCAACTGGCTCAACGTATGTTATTTAGATTTTAGAAAACACCCGTTTTAGCATGGCGCTTATGGTAGGAAAGGGGATATACCTAATCAAGTGATGAAGATAACGAATGAGTGTGTAACTTCTACAATTTTTTGAAGGGCGCCATTTCTCCTGACATTTGGGGAACTCAGGGAAAGGCGTTGAAGTTTTGCAGCTTCATTTTATACTGTTTTATGAGTTCCTCGCCTTATCAACTACGCATGACAGTACCTTTCAAAGTGCATTTCTCCTCGTGATTGGTTTTCCACGGCCATAGTGCTGTCAAAGGAGCGGGGGACTCATCTCGTGCAGGGATAACGACTCTACCTTTTTTACCCCCAGCTATGTTACGCATTTTGCGTGTTTCAACTACCAGTTCATCACTACCTGAATGATAATTAGGAGCTTAAACTGCGTACTTATTGGAAATATTGCAATAATCTATCCTGTCACGTCTGACGCGTCTGGTTTAATTGCTTACGTTGGAATATCAACAGAATTTAATGCACACAGAATAGGTGATGAATATTTTGATCTGTCGGTTTTTCGTGGCACACAAAGGGGTTTTTGTTAGAATCCGTCAGCCAGTTACGTCGGCTACCCGAATATGAAAAGAACTCCGAGGGAGGGAGCAAAGGTAATATTGAATGGTACGTACATCGGAGATAGGTTGCTCGTGGTGGCTGGATCGTCCACGGTATAGGTGAGGGCATTTGACGGGAGGTGGCACCTTATGATGGGTTGTCTCTTGCTGAAGATGCTCGATGGACGTGGATACAGAGATATGACTGAAAATCACAATGTTTGGCGAACAATTTATTTAAAGGCCGGTGCAAGATTACACAATTATTCGAATGAGGGAAGAACGTTAATGAGACACAACTATTCAAGCTTAATGGTTCATTACGATTGGCGGAGAAAAAGGCCCAGACGAATAAGGCCCAGACGAAAAAGGCCCATAAGAAAAAGGCCCACACGAAAAAGGCCCACTTTTTTCCAAATTGAAAAGTGGGCCTTTTTCTCCTTCGATTGGGCCTTTTTCTCCGCTTAATTTCTATGTTCCTACAAACTTTAATTTGTTTCCAAAACGTATTTCCCACCTCCTATTCCGTGAAAGCTGAAATGTACAAAGGTTGCCGAAACCGTGACCTTCTATAAGGTTTGCCGATATGAAACAAAGTTAGCGTATGTACGCTAGTTAATCTTTGATTATTTATTCGGTAGCAATCTTATTTCGGATTATCTTAGTATTTATCTATTGCTCATATCCCGTTAAATAAAGTTCACTTTTCACAATTTTTGTTTATTGAACTACTTTAGCTTCTTTAAATGTAATATGAGAAATATATGTTTTTCGCTTTGCTTGTTTTAATCCCTTAACACTGTCCGTTATGGCTCCCACGATCCATGGCTAATATATAAGAAGCCATAGGCATCTTCCAAGAGGCAGTCGATCACTCAGAGCTCATCTTGTGTAGCTGGACACTCTCTGTTAAGTTGCGTGTTCCATATTCGTGTGCTGTTCTGTTCTGTGTAGACCTCTTCAGCATCCCCCTTCGAGCCGCCACCTCATTCTCGCCAGTTAAAGAGTAAATTTTCCTTCTTTGTAATATTTCAACACCTGTCTGAGTTGCCTCTTATTATCGTATGCCCAAGTAGTGATGAGAAGTTTGTAGGCTCTTTTACCATCCAAACTATTTTGTTCGGCTAGGTACTTGTGATGTCTTAATACACGATTTTTCTATTAAATACGAATTGTCTTGTGTTCACCTGGGTGAGTTACAACGCCTCATTTAGTTCTATTTTTCCGTATTGGAGGCAAAATGACAACGCCGTACACTCCTTTACAGTTGGTAATGTGGTTACCGTAGTACTTGCAGTTGTAGTAAGTTTTGGGGCTGTGGACGTGGGTGTGGCTAGTTTTTCTAGTGTTTAACTTTAAACAGGTTCTCGGTTTCTCTCTCCTAGTATTAGCGGCTCCTTGTATAAGACGGGAATGTTTTCCCGTGTAAAGACTGGCGTGGTGTGATATGTTATGGGGGCTGCTTGATAGTGTCGGTATTTGGCGGGGGTTTTGATACTCGAATCTGTATGTTGGTTTCGACTTGAGTCGTGGCAATGCTCCAGCCTCAGACGTCCTATTTTCAGTGTGAGTTACTTCCTGTATGATACCACCGAATAGAGGCCAGTCCTGTGTGTTGCCATGATATTTCCGAGGTACTCGAAAGTGCCCCAAATTGGGCTTGTACTAGCATATTCCTAAACGACTAGCATTGTTGTGTTGGATGTTATGCAAAACGTAGTGTTGGTTGCTGTTATGTTGAAATCCGACGTATATTCAAACGCCTGGCTCTGTTGTTCTGTTGCCATTTGCTACGTGGTTTGGGATGTATCAGGGGTTCGTGGCTTTCTACAAGTGTTTTTAAAATTTGCTGTTATCTTATCCAATTAGCGCCGAAATTTTTAGAATTGTTCCCTTAATGCGTGTTGTGCTAGAAATTTTTCATGTGGTGGTTCCCAATTTTATTCCCCATACAATACTCCCAGATAATCTTTCCGTTGACGTAATTAATTTTAAGAACAGCCCTTAATGATGGTAAATTAATTATAGTTGTAACTGGTGTTTGTTGTTCTTGATCAAATTCTTGGATTTCGGTCAGCGTCGTGTTGGGAAAGTTTTCTGTCATTTCTTGGTTAATATATATGTCTTCATAGATCCACTGCCTGATCTTATTGGTGTTCTTATTTTTCCTGCGTTCCCCAGTTCCATTTCCATTAACAGTCTCGTAACCTGATACAAAGGTGGGCTTCCTGGGAAATGAGTAGGTTCATTTCCTGATTCGAGTTCCACTGTGATGAATATCCCCAAAAGGTAACTGCGATTGAACAATCTGCCTCTTCATCACTGATGCAAATTTACTATGTTGGGGGTGTTTTGTTTGACGGCCTATGTATTCGACCTCGGATCTGTGTAGAAGTGGGTCATCATTTTTGAATCAATTGAGGGGGTATACTGGTTTATGGTTCTCTGGATGTAGGCTATGTAGCCCGTTACTTTCTTTATCATTATTTTTCAACCTTCTTCAACTGCTATCGGTTGTCTATTGTACATTTTTATTGTCCCCAGGCGAATGAGATGCTATAAATTTGTTTGCCTGATTTCAGGTCTTCTAATAGCTTACTTGGGAGTTCCAGCACCAAATTCGAATTAGAGAAAAACCTTCATGCTCCAGATAGCAGCTGGCATTCACGCCAGTCCCTCCCGCCCCCCCCCCCCCCCCACCCTGAGCCATTTGACAACACATGCGACGGAGGCAAAGCATGAGGAGACGGAAGGGTCAGCAAATTGAGCTCGGCGGAATTTCGACCACTTTTTCGATCACTTGTGTTACCGATGTTGTAGACAAACGTTTCGACCTGTGGGTCTCCACCTCTCTCGTTTATCGCCTCGTGACAATCTTTTCTTGATTATAGTTTTGTCGACATCGCAACCACCGTTTTAGGGTCCTGCGATATACGCCGCCATCGACCACGTAAAGTTTTTGTTTTTCACGAGCCTCGTGGACTTAATTGTTTGTGGTCAATTGTTGTTTTTTTCTGCTCCCGAAATTCCTACTGATAGACGGGCAGCGAACCCGTTTATGGTTTTTTGTTTCCTTATTGTTAGTGAGTGCACGGGCAATCCAATCGCTAGTTAACACAACGTGTTAAACCCATTTTCGTTCGTTTCTATCCGCCGGCATGTCATTTTGCAACATGTCTCAGCAATCCCTGAACTTCTTTTGGAATCGACCGTTTTGGCTTGATACCGATTTCATTTCAGTTGGGCAATTGTTATCGTAAAGGCGGCTCGTGTTTTATTTTTGACTTTTATATTTTTGCTGTCGTGTTTTTTTTCCGTTTTATAATAAATAATTTACGTTTTACAGATTTTTAAAGTTTTGAAAAATTTGAGGGAGGAGCTATGTTTGGGTGAATTGGGACACCAGGGTGGGTGATGTGGGACACCCTAAGTTTATACTCATAAAATACATTTAAAAAATTGTAATAAATCAGTAGGATACTAGTTTAATAAAAAATCACTACTAAATATACTCTTTTTTTTAAAGAAGTTTGCTCCCAACCACCCACTACTGTTCAATTTCAGGCACATTTGCTGTCCCAACCAGCCCCAAAAAAAGTCTTTTGTTAACTTAATGCTTCGGTGTTCGTTGAATAAAATTCTATGTTGCTTCCTCATTTCTGTAAAATTAGAAATTGGAGTAATTTGTGGTTCTTTCTCCTCGTATAATATTTCCTTAATTTATGACAAATGGGCTATCTTGCATGGTAGTTTTTAGGAATTTGAAATACTTCTATTGCGTTGCTGGCTGATCCTGTCGTAGCGTGATTTGTTCTGTTAAGAAGTTGAGGGGTTGGCATTTCTTATAGCGTACCTCTTACAGCCCGTTGGGCCAGCCTGCATGTTGCTGTCACCATATAAGTTAACAGGTATTCTTGAAAAGTGTTATATTTTTTACACAGAGAGCCGAGAACGTGGGGAATGAAGATGGAAGCGTTTTCATTATATGCTTCTGTCTTTTTCCTAATCGGTTTCTCGTGGTTTGCTTTCTATTTTTGGTATGATATGATTTCCTTAGCCTTATTGGTCCTCGCCATCGCAATACAGTATTCTCCGTTTGACTTGACGGTGTATGTGTTTTCTTATTTTCTTCTGGTTGTCTTTATGTTCTTGCTGTGTTTTAGGTGATCAGTTTACACAAAGTATTTAGATTTTTTTTGTGGTTATTAGGAAATCGTAGGTGAATGAATTCGTTTGATTTAAAATACAGTGCCGGTTCGCTTATAGAACCGCTTAGCTATAGAACCGGCTCGGTTATCGAACCGATTTTTCCTTGCCGTGCTTCAACGCCGCCATTGGCTGGATTTTGAACTAAATCCATATTTTTTGATCGGAATGAACGGATTACGTACTTTAAAACGTACAAGCACATGTTATTGAAATTGGTTTTAGCAATTTTAGACAATAGTACAAATTGGTTTCGGACTTTACGTAAAATAATAGCCTTCCAAACGAATTCAGGCGGAAAACAATAGAACAAAATGACTTATTGTGCTACTTTTCTCTTTGCCTTTTAATGTTATCCGAATTTTTAAATAACCTTATTACAAAACGACACCTTTCGTGTCGTTTTGCTCGTCGTGTCGTTTTGTTTTTTTCCATTTATTAATTATGGGCGCTGAAACACGGCAAAGAAAAATCGGTTCGGTAACCAAGCCGGTTCCATAGCAAAGGGTTTCTAGAAGTGGACCGGCACTGTATCTAATATAATGACGAATCGTTGATGGGGCATCCTCTTTGTGGTCGAACCCTATTGTTGGTAAAATAATGCAGAAATGGTTGAGGCATTAAATTCTAATATGAGAACCCCCTTCCCCCTATTCTGGGTAGTTGCATAGAGATCAACACTACCCCTGTGCTATTTGCTTTTACATTCACATACTGTCAAAATCTGTGTGATGAAAGAATTGACGATAGGTGGCTCTGAGATCGGCTGCTCGGTTATAGAACCATTCAGTTCTAGAACCGCGCACAGGCCGGTTCTATAACTAGACCGGCACTTTATCCTATTCCATATGTTTAGGAATTTTTCAGACCTATTTGTAATTGGTTGGTTTGTTTCTTCGTAATAGTATCTCTTTTGCCTCGTCTATGCTATGAATAGCAATATATTACGCCGGTCTTCTTATAGATTTCATATCGTCAGTTTATTCTGATGACGTTTCAGGGTACGGGTTGTTGCCATTAATATATATAGTTAGATTGATGGTTCTATGTTAGTTAGATTAGTAGTTAGATTCCTTGTTCGTATAGGTCGTTCTACTGATCCCATTTGTAGATTTCACTGAATCCTTTTGAATTTTGAATCAATTTTGACTGAACCTTCCTACTTTTTCGCCTCTCTCTTGCGATATGTAGACGAAAAAGTTAATAAAAATCAGTTAGACCCAAGCACAGGTTCTTCGTATCAGCAGAAAAACCGTAAAATGCGGAAACGAAAAAAAATATGTCCAATTTACCGTCATTATAATCCTTATGATGATTTACTTCAGAATAACGTAAGGGGTTTTAGCAAATATACTAGTCAAAGATTTTTCCGCCTTACAAAATGTCCAATGTGTCGACGACGGGTTTCATTATATTCGTTGTATTTTTTCATGTACTGCTTCACACTTGATGTAAATATTGGAATTTTTAATACCTCCGCTAATTTCCTTACACATGTAGCCTTCTTGCACATTATTTTCACATTACAAATTATTCCTAAATACTAACTCTTCCAGTTATTCATTTTTTTTACAATAAACAATGTCTAGGGGGCCAGCGGATAGTGATTGGAACTATAAGATTGCTTATAGCATAGCATTTGGAACATGATTTCGACATTTACGCTGAGGTCGGTAATTAACATCCGCATCGACGATGAACTGATAGAGCGATTTGTATGCTGCCTCTGTATGTTATTAATTGCTGATGTGCGTTTATCGTGGATATCACCGATTTCTATGTAAACTATTTTTTCATCGTTTTCCATATCGAAAATTGTACGTTATCATAGACACCAAAAAGGTTAGTTGAGGCACTTAACAAGATGAAAACTAAATCTTGTTTTTATGAATTGGTAAAAAGGTATAAGGTGCAATAGGGTGTTCTTATTCCGAAAATCGAATTCGCCGATGTACTTTTTGTTTTTTCGTTTCATATATATTATTTATTATTTATACATCATTCATATTAATAACTTATTATTTTTATTCTTTATTTTTCTTGCATTGCCAGATTTTATAAAATAACCGGCAATCTTATTGTTAAACATTAAAATTAATTGTAGTTTGTAATGAGTCAATATACACTTTCATGTACACTTGGCGGTAGCCTAGCTATCCTTGACGTAGGTGCGACGCGTAGTGTATACACTACGTCACCACCTATTGAATAGGAGCCGCTCTGAGTATGTTTAGCGCAGTGCCTCTATGGCACGGAGCTGGGTATGGCGCGTGGCATACAGCCATCGAAGAAAAAACTAATGAAGTTAAAACAGAAACCAGAAGAAAATTGCAGAGCTTTCGTATCCAGATTAAACAGACTATACGACACCATAGAGGGAAAGGAGGAAAAACTCGACCACGACAAAACCATAATAGAAGATCAACTATTTAATAAAGTGAAGAAGATGAGAGATACGACAAAGATAAAAATATTACTTCAAGGGATTCTACCCAAAGTAAAAACGGAGCTATACCTCAGAATGCCAGAAAAATCCGACGACTTCGATTCGCTTTGAAAACAACTGTTCATATCAGAACAGATATTGCACGAAAAGGAAAATAATGAAGACAAAGAAATAACGGCAGTAATTGCAGGAATTATAGACCGCGAGAAAGAATAAGTTCACGAATTGTCTAAACAAAAAACTGAACTAGAACAACTTAGCCAGAGATTATTAGAGTAAGAATGTTTTAATAAAGATCGTGAACCATCACAGGAAAGCAGTGTACAGATAGCAGCCACCGACCGTTACAGCAGCCACGGACGGCAGTCGAACATACGACAAGGTAGACCAGGTTATCCCAGAGCACAGTACTCAGGCAGAGTCCGTTTCCGAGACACCTTAGACCGCAGCAGAGAGTCAAGTTATTCACGCAGTAGAGACCGGAGTTTTTCAAAAAACAGAGAAGCGAGCCCATTTAGGAGAAACGGATTGCCGGACAAATAGGACCTGGAGAAATAGGACCCGGAGATTTAGGACCCCAAAATAGGACCTGGAGAAATAGGACCCGGAGAATTAGGACCCAATCATCAATCATATTTTGAAGGGTCCTATTTCTCCCTCATAAAGGTCCTATTTCTCCATAGTAATGGTCCTATTTCTCCTTGGGAAATAGCCCTAAAGCCCGCTGTTATAAAGGAAGAACCGGACGGCTTATGTAGTTTTCCGCACTCCAAACCACGTTATCAATTGCTCGTGTAATCAGTCCATCATAACTTTTTTGTTTGAATTCATATTTGTATTTTTTTTGCACGATTACACGCATTATCTATTGCTTTACACAGCTCATGTATGAAAGTTATGTTAATTTTTACACAGTGTTTGATTTTTTGCCCTTGACCTTTCGTTAGTGGCGTTTCCAGTCCTAGTATCGCCCTCCCCCCTGGCTGATATCCTTATTCCATGCGAATTCCCGGAGACGAGGGGCATGCTTTCCCCTAAGTACTCCTTAATACACTGATAAATAATAAAAAAATTATATATATATTATTTAAGACAAGCACATTTTTTAATAAAAAAATATATGCCGCAAAACCATAAATAGAGACCTACGTGGCAAGAACGAAAATAATGAGTTCCGCTCGGATCATGGAAGGCATGCCAGTGTATTGTTATACAAAACTATCATGGCACGGCTTGTAAATAATGGAACACGAGGCAGCTCATCCATGTCAATATCGGCAATTCATACGATAAGTTTGTTTTTTTTTCGCTAGTTTATTCAGTTTATGCTTTCCTTTCATTTTTCGTTTTCTTAATGTTGATTTATCCCTTTTCTGTTGTTGTTCCTTTCTCTTTTCTTGTTCTTCGATGCGTTCAACCAACTTCTTTCTCGTTTGTGATGTTGATTTTATTCTCTTTCCTAATTGGTTTATCAAGCTCGCAATCAATTCCACATTTTTTTTAACCTATTGCGCTTAGTATTCTTTTATCTGTTAAAATACAGAAAAGTAAAATTAGTTGAAGGTCTATTTTTTTTTGTCGAAATCAAAGTTTACCTTGGCATCTGTTATTTTTCCTTTGTTTGTTTAGTTTCTTCTTCTCCCACTTATCTAACTTCCGTTTAAGTTGAGTTTTCATTTTATCAGAGTCCTGCTTTTCCCCTGAAATTGGATGGCATATGCTGGCTTGCCTTCCTTAAACAAAAAGATTATAGCACATACATACCCTACTAGCCTTTGTCCGTCCCAGGGACATCCCATCTACGTCCTGGCTGGCCGATCGGGACGTCCTATTCTGACGGCAGATGTACGTCACCAGGATGTCCTAATGTCCGGTTTTAGGGACGTCCACTGGAGGACGTCCTACGGACGTAATTAATTGGAAGTCCTGGTAACGTCCTTATTTGGGAGTACTACGGACGTCCTTAGTTGGACGTCTGCAGGATGGCAAATCCGTACGTTCAGTGAACGTACGTATTGGAACATCCGCGGAATGTCCGGATCGCGGCAGCCAAAGGACGCAAGAAAATTTGTTTAAATTAAAATAAAACCATAAATTTTTGGTAATTGATTTACATTTATTTTTACAAAATACAAACAATTAAACAAAAATTTAGCAGGTAACATCAAAAGCCTAAAAGGTCCCGCTTCTTCTTCACTGTCGGTGTAAATGAACTTGCCAGCTCTATCACTAGTTTTCGAACTGGCTTTTTTGGAACCAAGCTGTGTAATGGCTACATCGAAATCGCTGTCGACCGAGGTAATTGATGTTTGCGAAGGTGTTCTCACCTGGACGGAAAGAATAAAAAATGGGAAATTGTGATCGGCGTAGAAACTCGAACAGGAAGATGATTTGAAATACCGGTCTCTTCCATCTACTGTTTGTTTCAGTATCAGAGGCAGCCGATTCGGCACTGATGGAAGATAGCGAGCGGAATCAACGACTTTCGCCCCCATTCATGTACGTGCGTTTGTATGGGTTGTCTTCCTTTAAATGATTGGGACGACCAACGATTCCATTTTTATCCTGCAACCAAATAAATTCAACGCACACAGATTGAGAACTGTTTCCTTGTCATCGATAATTACGGAAAAGCCAAACCTTTTTCATTGCGGGGATGTTCGACTGTACGCCTGCTATGAGTTGAATGACTTGTTCAAAGCCTTCTTTTTGGATCGTTTCCCCACGTAAATATACAAGGTCATAGACATTGGAGCCATGATTGGCGTCAGTTCTGCTGGGGTGATAGTTTTTTGTAGATCAGACAGAGACAAAATCGCTGTTGCTTGTGGAAGGTTTGTTCTCGCAATCGAAAATACGATCGTGATAATTTCTCTCTTCGGCTGACCATGTAACACAAATTTCGAACCTACAGCGAAGAACAGTTTTTACTGACAACTCTGCATTTAACGAGATAAAATAATAAAGTTAATGAGAAGTATGTTCATACCCTCTCTAGGTCTTGTCGTAGCTGTACAAACAATTTCATACGTTCCATATCTTGCTGTTGTTGCTGACTTAATCTTTCCGTTTCAGTGGTTTTGGGCGGTAGCAATGGTCTGTCTCGGTTGGACTGGAAATTTTAAAAAAGAAAATTGATTGCTTGTAGTAGAGTCACATGAATTTGGGAGCACACACCTTTCGTTTAAGAACCCAAAAGTTGAAAATTTGATCAACGACAACGACATCGAGATCAAGATCTAGCGTCCGCGCCGTTTCATTAATGCTGGCATGCTTATAAAAGTCCGATTCGATGAGTTGTAGCCTTTTCACACACAAGTAACTCTAAATAATTAAACGCAAAACGTAAAAATGTTTATGTATCCTATACTTTTGGGCACGGATTAAGTGCCTTTCTTCGACGGTCATTTCTTTTTTCAGCTTTCTAACGGATTGGGTGTTCTCCTCCCCCTCGCCTTCAACATGAGATCCCGTGATCCATATCCAATATTGATATCATGGAAATCAATAATAAGGAATAGTGTTACGTGCTCCTGGACATTTTCTTGGGCACTGCTCAGCGATGGTACCGATTTCGGTTTGCTACCTAAGACGATAATAAATTAATGTAGTTACTAGTTGAAAATGCATCTAAGTGAAATGATAATTAAAGAATGGCTCTCAGATACTATCTAGCAGGAAGATTAGAACGAAAAGCCTTTAAACCATAAAAATAAAATTAATTTAGATTCAATTACACATATGTGTCCATTCATAGCTGGGTGTGTAGTTGGTTTTCTCCTCAACAACAGAATTGGATGTCTTGCTTCTGTAAATTGAAATCCGTTAAAGCTCAGTACTTGCATCTTGAGATTAATGTCTTGACGTAACTAACAGCTGTAATGCTGTTATTTCATCTGAACGATAAGAAAAATGATTACATAAATTTCACGAACAAAAAATCTGTGAAAATCTAGATTACCAGAAGGATGATAGCTATAAGGCAGCTAACAAGTTGGTTCCCAAATGGTTCATGGTAAATCATGCTCTAGTTTCATGATTCTCCTTGAAAGTAACCACCTAAGAAACATTTCGGATTAGTAATGTGTGTCAAATTTCCAACTGCAACTAATAAAATTATGTCTACACTTTAAATACCTTTCCTTCCAAGTAAATTTTTTTCTTCTGTGGTGCTAATGCCAACATGAATTTGAAATGTACCAAAACTGCCAAACCTAGGTAATAGAAAATTTTTAATTTTACTGAAACTAGCCACTTACCTGTCAAACAAACACCGCTTACAATAAGCAACTTCAACGATTCATAGAATTGTAGGATGTTGACACTTCGAGCTTGAAACAGTCGTCTGCTTGTAGTAACCGTTGCCATATATATCGTAAAAAACAATATTTTGCGCAAGGGCAAACAGTGTTTTATTATGAAATTAACGTTTCTTACATTATTTTTATATAATAATTTTCTTAGTTATCTGTGTATTAAGAGGTACTTATGTGCCCTCCCAAGAATCCTCATTGAGGCACGAAGAAAAAAAAAGTGAATAGCGACACTAGTAAAGGGCGGGTGATGGTAGGCCTGAAAACACCAGTGAAATGCGAAAATCCAAATACTGTATAAACAAAATTACTTTTCTATTAAATGAGCTCTAAAAAGCAATAGAAAAAGCATATAATCCTGCAAAAATATTATGAATGTAAATTTTTTTAAAAAAGTTATAATGCAGTGAAAAGGCGTCATATTGATAACGGTGTTTGAAGTGCAGAAACCAATATAAGCCGTTCGGTTTCTTTTTCAACATATCGGAAAATTAAGCCCATTACACATTTAATTTTTTTAAGATGGAGAAATAGGACCTCAAGGCTGGAGAAATAGGACCCTCAATAGGGAGAAATAGGACCCTTCAAAAAATGTTTGAAGATTGGGTCCTATTTCTCCAGGTCCTATTTCTCCAGGTCCTATTTGTAGGTCCTAAATCTCCGGGTCCTATTTCTCCAGGTCCTATTTCTCCGGCTACCGGAGAAACGACCATATACAACGTTGGAGGCATAACGCGCCAATAAGGGATCGTGAGCCAACATATACAACAGACTTCCGACATCAACGAAACCACCCATATACGCATCAACCGGGAAGATATCAACAACCCCTCAGGACTAACGACCACGCGGATATCAAGTACCCGCAACAAAACGATAGCAATCGCCAATATCGCAGTACAGGAGTCCGTACCCCAGTAAACAGAGATATAATTTGTCATAAGTGTAACAAAAAGGGACACATAGCAAGAGAATGTTGGACCACTATGGCACTTATGAATTATACGAATCGCCAACAAATAGAATAGATAAGGCACTAACCCGCAGTAGCATAAAATCAAATAAATTAGATTCTAACATACCCCAACTAATACGCATACCCATTAGAATTTATGGAATAGTAATTAGAGCTTTAATAGACACTGGAGCAGCAGCCAGTCTAGTTTCCGCAGATACCTTACTCAGCATAAATGAAAAAGAACTAAAACTAATAAAAAATAAAAATACACCCACGTTTAGGACCGTATCCGGTCAGACACTAAAATCAATAGGGCAATATGAACTAACAATTACCATAAATAATAACCATTTAATCAATCATTACTTCTATGCCATAGAAAAACTGAACGAAGATTGCATTTTAGGCTTAGATTTTCTATCTAACAATAATGTAAAAATCAATACTAGAAATAGGGAAATATGCTATGACCATTTAGGCGTAGAACATAGCTATGGGCAGATTATACCATTATATAACCTAACATTCGGGAATGCTGGAATTAACATACCAATAATACCAGTACTTACTAACAACCAAGAAGGAAAATTAGCAGCACAAGATCGCCGTAACTTAGAACCTTTCAGCCAGTGTGATATCTCGAAACAAGAGAAGACGAAAGCGCTAGATAGCCAACCACCACAATTCAATATCCCAGAATTTGAAACTGAAGTCTTAACAAAAGTAAAAAACTTACTTAACAAGCATGAGCAATTATTTGCGGACAAGGAATAAGACCTTGGTCTCGTATCACGAGTAAAACATTTTATAAATACCGGACGTGACATCCCGATTAATCAACGACTCCGTAGAACACCCGAAGCACTGAAAGAAACCGTAAAATCTAAAATTGAAGTAATGCTAAAAAATAAGATAATAAGGGAGAGTCACAGCCCGTTCGCCGCAGCCATCGTAATGGTACCCAAAAAGGATGGAGAGATGCGTATGTGCATCGACTATAGGCCACTAAATAAAATAACAATTAAAGATAAATACCCATTACCAAGAATTGACGATACTGTGGATGCATTGTGCGGGTCTATGTATTTTTCATCATTGGATCTTTTGAGCGGATACTGGCAAATCGAGATTGAAGAAAAGGATAAATATAAAACAGCTTTCATTTGTGAATTTGGACAGTACGAATTTAACAGAATGCAATTTGGGTTAACAAACGCACCAAGTACGTTCCAAAGAGCAATGAATGGCATTCTAAAAGACGTGCTGTACAAATTCGCCCTAGTATACTTAGACGATATAATTATATTTAGTAAATCGATTGAGGAACATCTATCGCACCTAGATAAAGTTTTCGAGCTTCTGGAAATTGCGGGACTTAAACTAAAAAGAAAGAAGTGTGAATTTTTTAAAGAAGAATTGGACTATCTCGGATACATCGTTTCTAGAAAAGGGATAACACCAAATTTGAAAAAATTAAAAGCAATTATAGATTACCCCGCTCCCAAAAATACAAAAGAATTGAGTTCATTCTTAGGTTTGGCTAGTTACTACAGGAAATTTATCAGAGCTTTTGCTGATAAAGCTCATCCATTGACTCCACTTACGAAAAAGACAGCAGAATGGAAATGGGGAGAGTCAGAAGGGGACGCCTTTAATTGTATAAAGAACTGTCTCATCACTAGACCTATCCTGAGTTATCCGGATTTTTCGCGTGACTTTATCATCTATACGGATGCGTCAGGGTATGGAAAAGGAGCAGTCTTGGCACAAATACAATCTCTACCTCAATCAGCGGATTCAGGTGAGACTAAAGAACCAGTTCTCAGTGAATCAGACGACACAGAAGTCGTCATTGCATACAGCTCCAAACATCTGAATGACCGCGAAGCCAAGTGGTCCACCACAGAGAAGGAAGCTTATGCGATCGTTCATGCAATCAACGTATTTCGAACCTACCTATACGGACGTAAATTTACAGTATACACCGACCACCGACCATTAGAATGGTTAATGAGTAAAGCTGAACCAGCAGGACGACTAGCTAGATGGGCACTCAAAATCCAAGAATATGACATCGTAATTGGATATCGACTAGGTAAATCGCACCAAAATGCGGATACCCTTAGTCGTACCCCAGTAGCAACTATAGCTAGTGTAGACGCAAGAGCGATTAAAAGCGAAATTAAAGAGGAAGAAAGCGAATGGGTTCGACTACAGCATAACGATATAAATTGCAGAAGAATTATAGGTAATTTAATGAAAAAAAAGAAACAGGAAACCAGAAAGGCAGAGAATATAAATGGATATAAGATAAACGAAAAAGGTGAACTAGTAGACAAATATGGAAGACTAGTGGTACCAGGAAATACAATAAGAGAAATAATGTAAGAAAATCATGATCACATGTTAGCAGGACATTTAGGAATTGCGAAAACTTTAGCGAGACTACAAAGACAATATTTTTGGCCAAACATGAGAACAGATGTTACGACATACGTTAACAGTTGCTTAAGATGTGCAAGGCGTAAAGCCTTCGGCGCAACGATAGCACCATTGCAACCTCTGCCACCAGTTGACAGAGTATGGTAACGCATTGCAATGGATATAGTAGGACCAATTCAAGAAAGTGTTAAGGGATATAAATATGTTCTGGTTCTGTCTGATTATGCCAGTCGTTTCGTTTTTGCATTTCCAATGAAAAATCAGACCGCCCAAACAATCGCATCCATTATGGTAAATAAAGTGATAACGAAATATGGAGCACCCGAAATTGTGCTAACCGACCAAGGAACGAATTTCCTTTCGAGTCTTGTTCAAGAAATGTGTAAACTCTTTAAAATCAAGCAGATAAGAACTACCGCCTACCATCCGCAAACCGACGGACTAGTAGAAAGATTCAACAGGACACTGTGTGATATGCTAGCTTGCTACGTAGTAGATGAACCAGAAGAGTGGGACAAATACCTACCATTTGTCACCTTGGCGTACAACACATCACAACAAGCTACGCTAAAGGACACCCCATTTTACCTTTTCTTCGGAAGAGAACCAATTCTACCTAACGACATAAAAATAAATCGGAACTTCGAGCACGACGAAGGCAGTAGTGGATTATACTACCAAAAATGGAGAAACGCTCAAGACCTGGCAAGAAGTCACCTCTTCAAAGCACAAACTAAACAGAAAGGATACTACGATGAAAGAGCAAAAGGAATTACGTATAAAATTGGTGACTTAGTAATGCTAAAAGCACCACCATCAGCAGGTAAATTCATCAACAGGTGGAACGGACCGTTCCGAATAATACGAAACTTCTCAGACTTAACTTACGAAGTCGAAAACATTGATAAAAAAAAACAAAAAGCAACAGTTCACTCTAATCGCCTGAAACTCTATACCCCTCGAGAAAGTGTACCAAACACCACAGAAGCACTAAATCCAAACGTGAAAATCGAAAGTAAAACCAAACGAGGTCCTGGAAGACCACGTAAAAATATAACAACAGAGATTAGCCCCATAAATTGGAAAAAAGAAAAGAACCCCACGAATCCTTTACCCCTGATCACAAAACAAAGAATGTCCTATGCCGAACCAAACACCCCAACCAATTCGAGAAATGCCCGCTATAATCTTAGGAAAAGAACTAATTAAGCAAAACTAAAAAAGAAAAAAAAACAAAAAAACCCTGTAGTAATAAAAAGTTACTTTTTATATAACAGATGGAGATATCCCTACTAGTAATTTGCGTGTTAGCTACCCTTGAAACTTCCAAAACACTTTACGTGTCCGTATGCGATTGTAAGAATGTGAAAACAAGAGGCATACTGGATATAAATTCACCCTATTATTGCGATAAAGAAAATGTCGAAACCAGGCTACATTTCCCACGTTTCCCCACTAGTTATACCCTAATGACAAAACAAAAACCCATTAAAACATGGAAGGGATGGACTTGTAAACAATGGATAAAAACAAAAAAAAAACAGGATCCTTTTGGGTTGGATCATTCGACACGGTTTTCTCCCAAGAAACAAAACTGATTTCACCGTTAGAATGTTGGGAAATGGTTAACGATAAGAAATGCGGAGGCAATATTATGCAGGCCACCCCAACCTCATTAAGTTTCACAGCAACCCCAACGGGAGAGGGTGCGTGGTATGCCATTAAAGAATATCGCGTCCTAAATTGCCTTGCAGAAGAGATAACATTAAGACAGGAAACCCCTGAAAGCCCAATTGAAAGCCCTTTTGGATATTTAAATGCTACCCAACAAGACGGCCAAATCATTCAAAATCATAATACAATAGTATGGGGAGATAAATCTAGTAATGTTTCCAATTCCCAAATAATCCTTAAAGGTATAGGATATCTAGAATTGACCCAAACCACAGAAATCGTAAATACCAGTAGACTCTTAGATACCAGTAGACAAATTGAAATATCATTCTTTAACACCCCTGATAATAATAATAAAGAACTAGCTCAACCCAGCTTTAAAGTAGTCAGCATCCCCCTAACCTTTTTGATATTCCCCGCCGACACAACAGGAAAGTTATACAAAATACATAAAAACACCCTACCCTCCTGTAAAAATCAAACCAATATCGACTCATGGGCATGCAATGAGTTTGCAGAACCGAGGAAAAGCAAAACGAAAAGATCCATAAAGCAAGAAGTCGAATTCCTTTTAAACGATCCACTCGAAGAAGCAGAATTGGGAAAACGACTATACAGCATTTCTTATGCTTGGGGATGGATTCGTTTAGGCCATCCAAAAATAACAAAGATAGAAGAAAACGGCGTAATACGCAAACAAGATTCAATCGTTTACATCAAGATAATGTACACCCCAAAACAAGTGACCATCCATAACCAATTCGACAGAGACGAAAAATTACCTTACGGAACAGACTTCGAGTACCTAATGGACCACACCTTACGAATCAGAAGAACCACCACGTGTATAACGACATCGGAGATAAACACCATCATTACGGGACAGTGCGGTGAACGGACGTCGCGCTGGATATTCGATACAAAAAACCACCAGCTAATATCAATTGAAAAACACCTATGCATCACACTACGAGACGAGGACGAAGGAACCAAACGCTCTTTAATCCTGCAAAAATGCAGCAGACCTGACGATATAGACGACAACCAGCAATGGGTATTTGAAACACTGAATTCAAACCCAGAAGTATTAGAGAACTTCCCAGAAACATCCATCGACGAGCTGGAAGAAATAAGACTAGAACAGAGAAGAGCAGTAACGACAACCATTAATTCGCCGATTTTTGGAAACTTAATTAAATTCAACCACGGACATGGAAACATCATATGGGATATGATCAGCTGGGGACTACTTAAAAGCGGAAGACCACCAAATGAAAAATGTGTAACATACAACGGAACCAACACAATGATGACGCTGGAAGAATGCGACCGAGACTGGATCAAATGCCAAAGAAGCCTACAAAAATTGCTAACTAGCAATGACGCACTAGTACAAACTCAAACGACAGTCGCAAACTGCAGTAGGACATTGGAACGAGGTCAAGCGTTCGAATATTCAGCGGATTTCACAATCAGACCTTTCAATACCAACAACTGTATCAAGGCTAATACA
This sequence comes from Daphnia carinata, assembly GCF_022539665.2. Lineage (NCBI taxonomy): Eukaryota > Metazoa > Arthropoda > Branchiopoda > Diplostraca > Daphniidae > Daphnia > Daphnia carinata. The sequence goes on along the minus strand of NC_081336.1, from coordinate 5,103,216 downwards.
ACGATGTTAGTCTTACAGGAATGTTCAAGTACTAGCTCAGTATGGGGAACATTCGAACACACGGGACAATTTATGGCAATGGATAGAAGGGGATCACACTCACCTGCCTCAGACAGAAAATGTCTGACACTGAAAATAGGAAAGTTAAGCCTAGGACATTGCCACGAAAGGAGCAAGAAACAACACTTCAGCTTCGAGTATAAAAATCCTCACCAAATAAGAACCTTGCCAGCATCAGCTATCATAGCTTTATATACGCAACAATCGTTCGACGGGAAAACTGTACCAAAAATCCCACCGTTAAACAAACATGAAAATATCAACTCAGTTTTTAGAAGTGAAACGGAAGAACCCCCTACAACAACAGCAAAATCAGTTGGCACATCAACCGCCAAACCAACTACGACGACAACGCATCGTCCTATTACAACGAAAACTACAACGACTTGTAAACCAGTGCCTACAACGACGACAAAACCAACAACAACGACAAAACCATCCACAACGACAAGGCTAACAACAACGACATCAAGGCCCACATCCACCACGACAAAACCAACTGCAAAGACAACCTTACCGACGGCAAAACCTACATCACCTTCAATAACCACACGAATGGTTACCGCAGCGACATTCAGCATCACTACAGCAAAAAATACTACTCCACGACAAGTAGAGGAAATCCCAGAAACAATTCCCACCTCAACGATTCCCACCCCCAAAATCACAAATACACCGACTACAGAAAACACAAAACACAGCCCCAACACCACCGAATTGGAATACACGACACCAAGTGAAAGCGACACGACGACAACCCAAAAGCCAAGAAGCGGAATAACAAAAAGAGAAAAGGAAATGACAAACGATTCATCATCACCACGCCCTAAGGAAGATACCAAAACGGAATTATTGGTGTCCACGAATGTGAGCAATATAAAATAAACATAGAGACGGAACAAAAAAAAAATTGGCCAAAGAAATTAGAGACGTACAGTACCCACCAATTATTAGTGTCCACGAATGACCTAAACGATCGGCTGAAGTACGAAATAAGTAAAATGCCCGAGCAATATAAAATAAACATAGAGACGGAACACGAAAATAAATTGGCCAAAGAAATTAGAGACGTATACTGCCAATTAACAAAGATGAAAAGAACACAAGCAATTATATTGGCCCAAACGAATGGCCTGCTAGCAGCAGCTGCCATAGGCCTACCTACATGTTCAAGACTTTATGGTTTTGGACAAGCCATGACGCTACAACAATGTGAGCAAAAACGAATTCTACTATCGGCGAAAGAAACGAAATGCGGATTCCAACCGTTCTTCAAGTATGGAAAAATGAATTGCACAGTTGGAACGGATGGGTGGTCTATTCACCCATATTCTGATTGTTTCTGGAAAACGCAACTAGTGAACATCAATGGATACCCGCATTCATGGGAACATAACGACACCAATGGTGATTGGGTAAAACAAGACGCAACAATCCACACACCAAATCTTGATCTAATCGCGGAATTTGACGAACTTCATCTAAACAATTTCGATTATACACTTAAAAGTCACCCAGCCCATAACGCAATGGAGATGGAACAATTAAACATACTGAACGACTTAATCGGAAAACTGCAAGAAGGAGAAGCACGATCACTATCGGACATTGTAGTATCGGAAGCGCAAGAAAACAAAATTGGAAACATGTTCTCTTGGTTCGACACGTTAAAAATCCTAGGCCTAACATCAATTCGGTTTATACTATTCATAATATGCCTGCGAGCATTTATCCCATGCAACCCATGCCCAAGATTACTAAAAAAAATCAATTCAAGAAAAGTAACCGCGGAAAAAATGACAACACAGCTAAACGCACCATCATCACCATCCGCACCAGAAAAAGAAAATATTTACTCAGCCGAGGAATCTAGTTGGGAAAAAGGCAGACAAAAAACCTGCACAGGTAACCATACGACATGCTCATATGTCGTTGGGCATGGTATGGTGTGGGAAGACTTGTGCAAATGCACAGGGAGCTTGGACACAGGGATTAAAAAAAAAAAAAAAAAGATATATATATATATACATATAAAAAAAAAAAAAAGAAAACAAATTGCAAAAAAAAAATAATAATAATACAAAATGAAAAAAAAAAATAATAATAAGTGAAAAACACAAGGCATTAAAAGAAAGTAGTATATTACATATATCAAAGTAAAAATACAAACACAGCAAGTCAAACAGTAATAGACAAAAACAATAAATAAAGCTTATACAGTGCCGGTCCAGTTATAGAACCGGCCTGTGCGCGGTTCTATAACTGAATGGTTCTATAACCGAGCAGCCGATCTCAGAGCCACCTATCGTCGATTCTTTCATCACACAGATTTTGACAGTATGTGAATGTAAAAGCGAATAGCACAGGGGTAGTGCTGATCTCTATGCAACTACCCAGAATAGGGGGAAGGGGGTTCTCATATTAGAATTTAATACCTCAACCATTCCTGCATTATTTTACCAACAATAAGGTTCTACCACAAAGAGGATGCCCCATCAACGATTGGTCATTATATTAGATACAGTGCCGGTCCACTTCTAGAAACCCTTAGCTATGGAACCGGCTCGGTTATCGAACCGATTTTTATTTCCCGTTTTTCAGCGCCCTTAATTAATAAATGGAAAAAAACAAAACGACAAGAAAAGTGTCATTTTGTAATACAGTTATTTAAAAATTCTGATAACATTAAAAGGCAAAGAGAAAAGCAGCACGATAAGTCATTTGTTTTATTGTTTTCCGCCTGAATTCGTTTGGAAGGCTATTATTTTACGTAAAGTCATTAAGCCAATTTGTACTATTGTCTAAAATTGCTAAAACCAATTTCAATAACATGTGCTTGTACGTTTTAAAATGCGTAATCCGTACGTTCGAACCCAAAAATATGGATTTAGTTCAAAATACAGCCAATGGCGGCGCTGAAACACGGCAAGGAAAAATCGGTTCGATAACCGAGCTGGTTCTATAGCTAAGCGGTTCTATAAGTGGACCGGCACTGTAGTAGGATAGTTCTGCTCTAATAGACACCTAATATGATACCCCATTTAAAAGATAACCCAAATAAAAGGCCGAGCTAATGATGAAAAGCCGACAAACCAAATGGGTACTATAAAAGATGATGTACACTAACACTAACTTCAGTTTGGAAACAAATCTTAGCAAAAGTCAACAGACACTTCAAACAACTCCTGACTTTCTTCAATTCCTAACCTACTATCCCTAAAACCAAGATGTCGTCTACAATCAACAACGAACGGAATCCAATCAAACAGGAACGCCCGTGCTGGGTTGAAGATCTAGTAAACGACTGGATAGGAACCGATGAAACTCAACAAGCCATAAAAATCGAGAAAAGACCGACGTCTGACATAGGGCCTGAATTGTGCACTGAAGTAGAAATCGCGAAACACGAAATAGAGGAAAGTGGTGACGATGACCCAAATTGGCTAAAAAAATGATTGAGCAGATCAAGAAGGACGGAGATATCGCGGACAGCGACGCAACGACAGTAGAACTGCCAGACATGCACCGCAATCGGGACGAGAAACAGTCAAATTGCAATCACAGTAAAGGTGAACCGCCCCAAGAAAACACAAGTGAAGGTGAAGAATCCATTAGTAGCGAATACGACGATGGACACTACACCACGTCAATGGAAGACAGTAGCAGCGACAACGACGACGTGTATCATACGACCGGAAGCTTTGAAAGTACTTCAAAAGCTGGGCCGTACGAATATGACGACGAAGAAAGTGTGTTTCACAGTGACGACGATCGGAGTAAGATGGGACACAGAGGTGATTACTACGACACACCCGCAAGCAACGAAGAAGGAGGACTAAACCACGCCCAAAAAGAGCACATCACTCGCAGTTGCCGTAACTGCATGCTAAAGACCTTCCCTCCTTTAGCGGCCGGCGATGCAGCCAATCAACGCATCGAGAGGCTAGCCACCATAGCAGCCGAACGAGGACAGTTCGTCTTCGAGATAATCAACGCCCCTCGAAAAACGCTTAGAAAATTTCTGAAAGGAAAAGAAGAGGAGGGAAGAGCAACAGGGAGGAGCGTGGGAAGCTTGTTGGATACAAAATTCCCAAACGGAAGAACCATGCTCCACGAAATTGTAAATAAGAAAAGATACGACGTCACGGAACTATTATTATTACTGTCATTCCACAGGTGTCAGTTTAGCGAATGGAACTGTCTAGGGGAAACTCCCCTAATGGTGGCCATCGCATTAAAAAACGAAGAAAGCATCGGTTTTTTGTGGATAACTCCACTGATAAAACAGTTAAGTCGCGATGGAGAAACGATCCTACACTATGCAGCGAGATTCAACAGCAAGAAAAAATATGTAAACAGTGCATGCATGCACGGTGTAAACATCAACCAAAAATCTCTGACGTGCCATGAAACGGCCCTTATTGTAGCCGTACGATATGGTAACCCCGAGATAATTGAAGTGCTGTTAAGGAACGGCGCGAGATATGACGAACCAGACTATCTTGGAAATTATGCCACGGATTACATCGGCGAAAGAGAAGAAATAGCTAAAGTATTCCTTAACAGAAATATAACACCGAGGAGAAAAGGCCATAAAACGCTGATAATTCACTATGACCGAGAAAGAAGCTGCAAGAGAAGGAGAGGAGCCGGTTCAGCGTCGGAAGAAGATTAACTACAAGAATCGCCGCACCCACCAAGTAGAACTCAGAGTACAATATTAAAATAAATAAATGCTAGATATCTTGAAAACTTTCGGGGCCCTAGATTTAGTTAAAAAAAAAAATGTAACTCAAAAAAGCTCATTCGTATAAACAACGTTGAAGTGTTTAGTCCCCATTTGTATACGCCTAGGGCATAAGAAATATCTAGTGTGTAGTATGGAGTTGGAGGACCAACTCTTATCGATAAAGGGGGAAGGAATGTAATGAGTCAATATACACTTTCATGTACACTTGGCGGTAGCCTATGCTATCCTTGGCGTAGTGTATACACTACGTCACCACCTATTGAATAGGAGCCGCTCTGAGTATGTTTAGCGCAGCGCCTCTATGGCACGGAACTGGGTATGGCGCGTGGCATACAGCCATCGCGCCATGACCTTGTCACGCCCCCGCCGTCTAAGCGTGATGCTAATTATCACCATGACGTGCGCTGCTGTAGCCCCTTACTGGTATATAAACCCGTGTTTCTTAATCATTAATCGGAGTTGCCTTTGCTCTGTCACTGTGTGCACTTGTACTGGGGTATAATAAACGGTTATGAGAACCTTACAAGTTCAATTATTTAAGTTAAAATTATGTACTTTGGAAAGATAATAGCTTATTATACGATAAACAGATTTTGGCATAGCTCACTGAAACGCAATCGCGCTGTGAGCTTTAACGTTACACACTTAGTGCCTTAAAATTAGCGGATTTTCACTCTCGCTCGCGAAAAATAAATATGGGCGCGATTACACTCAATTTCATTCTCGCACTTTTAATAAAAAAAGTTCCAAATGAAAAACATTTGTTTTAGATGTTAACTACTATTGAAAGCGATCTTGTAGGGCTTACTATTAGGTATTGCCTAATTAAGTTGTTTTCTAGCCAGCTTTCGACGGGCAAGGCTGCCATTTCCTGGATGATATGCAATTCTGTTCATAAAACAATTTTTTCGCAAACAACTTACGCAGTTCCACAGTAAGAATCACGAGAATGAGAAAAAACCATCACGTTTATTTGTTCTTCTTTTCAGCAGTTCTTTAAGGAATTTTTTTTATTTTTGGTTAATAAATAGCGCACAGTTAAATTGACGCTTTCGCTCGTCGGTCAGTGTATTCAGCGAGCGAGCTCTTTTTTCGCTCTCGTAGAGAGCGCGCTCCGCCCAATTCTAGTAAAACACTAGTCTAAATTTGTACCTCATCGTAAAAGTTTTAGGGTTGCTAGTAATGCACAGAACCCTAGTCGGTATTATAAAAGACGAAAAAACGAAACAGTTTTGCAAAATTTAAATTAGATTATTTGAAAAACCCATGAACAACAGACTGACGCTGTTTTTCAATATCCTGGAAAAGATATTTACGTTGGTTTTCATTTGTTGTAAAATCTTTAAAATCCGCAACCAGATCATCGCCTCTATCAGCGTAATCATTTGGGACTTCGAATTATTTTACGAAATTCTTCACCGTCTGGTAATAATTCATCAGTCCCGAGTATTCAGCCGGAGGCTGCAAGAACAAATAACAGTGCCCACCTCCCCAATAACTTTAGAACAAGTATTACAATAAAATTTGGATTTCCTCTTTTCGATAAGTCTTTTCTTCTCCGCAACTAAGAAACGAAGAATTGCCGTTATTAATAAATTATTAATTTTAAATTACAAATTATTAATATGAAAACATTTACCTAAGCTAGTTACTCCTAACCATGCATCCTCGTCGAAATACATCTTGAATCTACCCAAATCTCCTATTTCTTCCTCTAGGATTGCGGTTGACAATTCCTGTGGAAATGTCAAAACCATCTCTTCGGTGAAAAGAGATGATTCCTTTAGTACTTTGTTGGCCGCATCGTTTCCACCTGCCATCAACTTTGTCAGCACAACTAAAAGAAAAAATAATCTGTTAGAGCTAATTGTAACTGCATTGGTAATGTGTAACTTACATCTAGCTTGGTCGACTGGTTTCTTTTTTGTGAATGGATTTGTTGACCATTTAAAGAAATCAAGGGCAATTGCAGGCAAACTGAAATTGGTTGGGACGAGTCTGATCCTTCGGGCGGGATTGGGGCTTTCCATTCTGCTTGCAAACGATGGTAGCATGCTTTAATTTCCACTTTTCGTCCAAAGTTGCACCTTTTAACTGCGAAAAAAATTCATGTTATTATTAATTGAAAGTTGATGATATCAGTATTTAAAACTTACCACTTTATTGTAAGCAGTGATAGTTTTCTTGTCCTTAAATCGTAGCGGGTAGTAATTAACAGCCCACATAGCACCGGGTTGCCTGAAAGATATGCCAAGGATGTCCCATAGTCCGAAAGACATCCCTGACTAAAACAGGCCGTCTCAAAGATATCCGGTCAGGCCTACTTTGGTACAAAGACAGCTCTGTCCAAAAAAGGACGTCTAAAAAGGAAGACTAAAAAGTGACGTCTTAAAGACGTCAAGACAGGCTTAATTAAGGACAAGACGATTCGAAAACTAATGTCCCCGGAAAGACTAACTCGGGACCTAGGACTAAGATTAAAATAAGATATTCTTAAGACGTCCAAGATCAGACTATCTCAGGACAATTGTTGAAGAGAAAAACGGGATCAGCAGAAGGTGTCGTTAAGACGTCTAGATAGGGCGAATTTCCTACAGCTTTATCAGTGAAGTTAAAGGCAAAATGCAGGTGTTTTCTAGACGTCTTAAAATATCTTAAAGAAGTCTTTTAAATGTGCTCTACACGTCTGTTGGGTGTTTTTGAGATGCCTTGTAGACGCCTATACCCGAAAATTTAAGTCGCCTCTATCAGTCTATTTTTAAGGGGTATACACAGCGTAAAAACATATCATCAGTTATTGCGCGAAAATGAACGTAAAACAATCAAAATTCATTATTTCTTTATTGTCGGACTTCTTTGAAAACGAAAGAAGACTTCCAACATTTCGAAGAAGAATTGTTGAAACCTGACGTGCGAAACGTGCAAAGTACAGCAAACAAATCGTGATGCTTTTTTACATGTCCCTATTTATTTACTTGATCCTGTATTGGTCGTATGGCCCCGCAATGTGTTGATGTACACTGCTAATTCAAGAATATATTACTTGTCATGTGGACTCTTGTTACCATTTTAGGCCTCATATTTTCGTAAAGTTTTTGACGTCATATTCCATTTTTTATGACGTCTGTTAGATGTCTTTAACCATACTTTAGACGTAATTTTCTATGCATTTGGTCGTCATTTTCCATTCTCTGGGACGTCGTGATCCATACCCTAGTAGCACGCGGTGCCGTTTCGGTACCCGAAAGGTGCCGTACACACCGGAAAGGCATCCGCACCGATTTGCAGGCATTGACAACCGATCGCATTGACACCGAACACCGATCGCACCGATTGACAGCCCGTACGAAACGGTAAGCTTGCGTTTTGGCGAAGCCCAAATCCTAGCTTCATCATGCTTACCCGTCGCTAGCTTGCAGATTTCAAGCTAGGGATACGTTTAGGTTAGCTTAAGTTTTGGGGAGTGGCTTCAGCGCCTTAAAATTAAACTTGCGCAAGCTGTGAATTCACCAGCTTGCCCTTTAGCTTACAAAAATTAAGCTACTGAAATAAGTTTAAGCTAGAAAAATGGTAGTTAGGAAAATATATATTATTTAGCATAAGAAATGCTTAAAACAAGCATTAGTTATGATAGGACTTTAATCTTAAATAATTAATTTCCTTCAAAAAAATTAACAAACCATATTTAAGTTTCAAAATAAAAAACATTTAGATTGGAGATGATTGGTTTAATAATTTTCGAGCGAACAGAAGTATAACCTAATTTCGACTTCATCTTTTGGTTTTTATTATTCTGTTTGTGACCTGTTGTCGAAAAAAAACAGAGAAAAGTATTTATCTAGGTTTCTATTGTATTGTTCAAAAATAGTAGTAATAATATATGTAGAATGCTACAGTGGATAGAACATCCCACTGGGGTGCGGGAGACCCGAGTTCGATCCCAGCCACAGCCTTCTATTTTTCGCTTTGCCTAATCTAAGCTAGCGGCGCGCGGGCCTAGTTAGCTTGAATTTCCAAGCTTAAATCGTAAAAAATTTAAACTTGAAATCGTTAGCTTGGAGGGGCCTGGAGCAGTAGCAGCGCAAGCTAAACCAAGTTTGAGCTAGCTTAACGTTTCGTACGGGAGGCACCAAAACGGCACCAAAATGGTACCCGTTTGCAGGATACTAAGGCATCCTCAAGGCGGGTATGAAAAGGGTACCATTTCGGCACCCGAAACCTTCCGCAGATGACGGAGAGAGCCGACACACGTTTAAGGCACGAAATCGGCATCAAAGCGGCATCATTTAAATGTTGTGCTCATTAAAAATGGGATACGTTTATTAGGTTAGCTTGAGTTTTGGGGGGTGGTTTCAGCGCCTTATAATTAAACTTGCGCTTTAAAAAAAAAGCTAGAAAAGTGGGAGTTAGGAAAATATATATTATTTAGCATAAGAAATGCTTAAAACTAGCATTAGTTATGATAGGACTTTAATCTTAAATAATTCATTTCCTTAAAAAAATTAACAAATCATACTTAAGTTTGAAAATAAGAAACATTTAGCATAATTGGTTTAATTGCTTTTGAGGGAACGAAAGTTTAACTTAATTTTGACTTCATCTTTAGATTCTGTTTTTGACCTGTTGTCGAAAAAAACTTAAGTATTTTTCTAGATTTCTATTTATATTGTTCGGAAATATCAGTCTTTATATGAATAGAATGGTCCAGTGGAAAGAACATCTGACTGTGGTTGGGGAGACCCGAGTTCGATCCCAGCCACAGCCATTTTAGCAACGGTGCCGATGGGCTACTAGGGTAACTACGGAAGTCTTAAAGGCAACTATAAGATATATTTGGGAATTCGCCTATGAAAAACAACATCGTCATGAACGTCTTTCATGCATCAAAATGAAAACTTAAATTTGTCCGCAGATTGTCTTGAAAGTTATCTTAAAGATACTACTAGTCCCGGACATTTGGACGAAAGGAAGGGGTCTTAAATATTACCTAAAGAGCTCCTCGGGATCTCCTCACTCGGGACGATCGGACATCCTCGGGATGTTTTAACGACAGCCCGGTGCTATGTGGGAGTCTCCAATTCCTGCAAAAAAGTCTAAAACTCCTCCCAATTAGCGAAAGCCTTACCTGGTTTAAGTGTAGCAAGAGCCATTGTAGAAAAAAAAATAAGTAAACTTGATGTAAGATAAAATTTAAAAAACCGTATAATAACGCGTGTCAAAATTTAAAGGATCGTAAATAACGCGTGTCGAACTAGAAAAAAATGAAATACACAATTAATTAAAAAATAGTAGTTAAGAGTAAAAAAGATTTGTCAAAAATGAGTAGTCAATTTGCAAGTAAGTCAAACATGTGAAAAATCGGAAGCGGAGGATGCGCGTGTGGTCAGTACAAGAGCCGGATATCGAATTACAGATTTTGGATAAATATCGGGTATATAATACTTTACACCTCTACCTCTTTTTTAATTCATAAGGCAACAGCACTTTTAGTTTTTTTAATCCGTAATACTCATATAATTATAGAACAACCTCTCTTCATCAGGCCGCTTCCGTACTCAATAATCTCTCGTCCAGGGATAATATTTTAAGCCTTAAAAACATATAATACTTGAACAACTTCTCTTCATCAGGCCGCTTCCGTAAAACATAATCTCTAATCTATGGATAATCGTAGAAGAATAATCCATAAGTCACCATCAATTTCGTGCTACCATTAAACATAAGACACCATAAAATGTCCTTGTACAATACCTTTATAAATGCCGGGCAAATAGAAACATTAAAAAAAAAATTAACGCTTAATATTGTTGTCGGTTGGTAGCCACAAGCGTAATATATGTATTGTAGATATGTATTTATTTAAAAAAAGATATATAAAAAAACTGTTGTTGGTCGGTATTGAAAATGTATTAAACATTTCGTTACAATGGGGAAAAACAACAGTGAAAAACAAAAAAAACTTTCGGTAGACATACTATATATACCTATGTTTGATAAGTAATCTTTCGGCAAAATAGGGAAAAAGTTATTTTATTGCAACTAAATCTTTCGGTGGTAAGTTTTAGAAGCGTTCAAATCTCTCAATTTTGTTCTGAGGAAAGGCGATAAACCATTGGATACCGTATCATAAATAATGGAAACAATTTGAATCATGGACACATAACGAAAGAAGTCATTTCTGCCAACCTGTGAAAGAAAAATAAACGATTGCGTCGATAGCCAACAACTTTAATGTCAATCTTTGGTTTTGGGAAATTCCTTGCGATAAATTTTGAAAAAACTTTGAAGGAGAGGATGGCTGAAGGTTGGCGGTCACGAAATGTGAGGACTTAGAATCTTTGTTAGGAAATTATGATTAGAAAATTATTAAAAAATTTTCATTTCTCGCAGTTAGGATAGAGATTCAAGGGCATTTTCATCGATCGTCATATCTGCATTCGGCCCACTTCAATCGAATTACCCTTTGACAATAGACGTAACCTAAAATTAAAAAAATTCGCTGCCTAATCCAATGAAACGAATTCCGAAAAATACACGTTTTTCATACAATTGCATATTTTTTGTTTGTTTCGCAACATATAGTCGAGTTTTTAGTAGTTTTGCCGGTTGTGTTCGATTCAACATTTGGCGGTAATCATGAAACTCAGATTTATTTTCTCTTTGGGTTTATAGTTCTTCAAATAATCAAATAAAGCCAATGAACTTAACGCTGCGTCCATGCGTCATGATGTATGTTTATGTAACAAAGTTCACGGCGGGATTTTACGCATGCTTTCGTTACGGACGGCTATGTTTTTCGTTCAGTATACAAACTAGACATAAGACAACAATTAATACCAGTTTCGTTTAAGAGATGTGTAATTCATTGCTGCAAAAAGACACGTGACAAAACAAATACACACGAAGAGTTGGCTAGTTCTGTATAGCCTCGAGTAGGGCAAAAAATAAAGGAGGGAGGGGGAGGAGTGCAGAAGTATTAAAAGAAAACGAAGGGAGAAGATAATATCAATGAAAATCTATATAAACTAGCATTTGACATGCAACAACGTACAAGGGCAGCGGTCGATGATATACGATGGTAACTCGCAACCTAACAGCTCTTCTTTTTGCAACAGCAAAACAATCCATCGGTTGGTTATCAATATCAATAAGATTTTTTTTTTAATTTTCATCTTAAGTACTATGGCAAATCTGAAATGTGTCAATCGCAGAATAAGAGTTATTGCACGAACTCGTAATTGTTTTTTTTTCTTTCTTTCTTCCTTTCTTCATTTGGAAGTGAAATAATATTGGAGGAATGAGAATATATAACTATGAAAAATAAGCTTTGGAAAAAAAATCGATATTATTTTCAAAAATCTTTTTCTTTTCAACGTAACTATCTTCAAGAAAGAACTCCTATTCCATATTACTGTCTTTGACAAGTTTTAACTTTGAGATAAAACATATTTGGTTGGGAAAACTCAAGCTTTTCGCACTTCTTGTCTGATTGCCAATCTGCTTTTAGTTCAATCAACATTCTGAACAGCAAATTTGAAAAGGGGGGAAAAAATAAAGAGTAGGAGAAAACATAAATTATGATGGTTCAATCCGCAAACGAATACGGAGAGAAGAGCTGTCACTATACTATGACGAGCAGGCGATTGGAAATAACGCTAGCTACGAAACGTGATTGGAAAATAAACGCTATAAAAAGACGTTCTTAGATCGACTTTGTGTGTCATAACTTGCAATGCCTTAGTGGCAAGATTCGAGACGTTTTCTTTTTCACCGACTTCGGCAAACAGTTTTTCGAAAAAAAGACAACAAAAAATGGGGAAAGAAAAATTAAGGAAAGATGACGTGGGCAATGATCTCATTGTCGTATGCACAGAAAAAAAAGGGATCGAAAAAAAATTCTATCAACATCACATCGGAGTGCGGGGCATATTTTGCTGGGTTAGTTGGAGTTGACGTGGCGACTCCAGATTTGCACGTTCAACCCCCAATGGGAAAAAAAAATAAAGGTTATTGCCAAACTGAAGGTAGAAACTGAATAAGATTTAAGTAAAAAAAAAAATGTTTGGATTGAACTTCGATAGTTTCAAGATGTATTTCGTTTTGAGAAAATATCCCATAGAGGATGATAATAATAGTCGATTGAAAGTCATTAGTTGAAGGGATAGAGGTGCAAGGGGGAGTGTGCTGATCCATTGGCGGTGGCGGAATTGTTTTTTCCCGCTAGTTATCGACTTCTTTTTCCACTTCTCGTTAAATGATGGACCTGGTAGGATTCGCTGTTTTAGGTCATGAAGAGTTCGATGTATCGCGTACCAATATTTTGGCGGTTCTTTTCGGCTATGGCTCTCTCAGCTTCCGCTCTATTCTGGAAGTTGACGACTGCTTCTCCGGATGGACGGCCGTCATTGTTGCGGTGAATTTGGATGCAATCTGGTGTCAACTGTAATCAAACGCGTCAATGATTATTTTTGACGTGTAGACGTTAAAACAGATCTCACACCGTATAACCATATGTTAATCAAAGCAGGTGGGGATTGATCAAAAGCAACGATAAAAGTGGAAACCACCAAAAGAAAAGTAAAACCCACATCTACATCAAACTGAAGTTGTTAATCATCGGACGAAGAAATGAGACAGACACAAAGAGAGAGAGAGAGACAGATGAGATAGATATTAAAACTGTAGGTTCTAACCACATCGTCGGCTTTGAAGTGAATTGATTCATTTGTAAAGCCATGCATCGTATGTGGCCAGGGCAGATGGGGCAGCGGAAACGCCCTGGCCTTCCGCACTCGAGTCGGGTGTGGCGGTCGCGGTTGTCGCGCCGGTTATAGCCGCGGGCGCAACGGACACAACGGTACTTAGTAGCTTCTCCCTCGGGTTCCACCTCCATCCACTTCCGATTCCTCGTCCTTTGAATCTTCCACCTGAACTTTAAGGTGAAAACGCAGAGAGAAAGAGAAAAACAACAACGTGTCAGCCTCTTTCTCCTCGTGCTCTATGCTTCATTCTCATCCTACCAGTTGGCGCCCCCAAGCCATGTAAACTCCTAGCTCATTTGCACTGACCCTCGTACAATACGCTTGCCTGTGACTGGTTGAAAGAAAGAAATAGGGCAAAAGAGTGCCCTAATGTTGCAATGGAACGAGCTATTTTTCTATCGATTCAATAAGCTTACTATCATAACGGATGGAGAAAAAGGGTAAAGGCAAATGTGAAGAAAAGGAGCCAATATCCAAAGAGCACGTCGGAGGCAAGGTTGTTGGGGAAATTATCGAAGAAATGAAAAGCGAGGAAAGCAATGGTTGGGTCACCATCAGCTAACCCTTTGATCTTTAAGGCCTCTGCTGTATTTAAAAATGCAGTTAGTTGATCCTGTGATACATTCACTTCTCCTTGTACATGCAGTCAACAAGTGCTTGCAGGTGATCGAACTTGACATCTTTTAGAAATACCCCAGCTTGTTTGTCCCAATGTAATGAAAGTAATTCCTGTTAACGAAAACATTTATTAGTATGGTCAAATGAAATATCACAAATGATGAGCAGGCTATTAATAAAACTATTAATTAAGTACCTGAAAGTAATTAGAACAGGGACATAAAACCAAACAATGCACTTGAATAGACTTCCCTTCGGCAGCCAAGGTAACATCAACCAGGCTACCCTTTTGAAGAAGCGCATCCGTTGTTCCATCTTAAGCAGTATTCCTGCACCCCACTACTCTGTCCCATTTTGAAAAAAATATCCTGTAACTGCAATACAAACAAAAGAATAAGGCAACTATTGTGTGTAAGGAATATGGACACATATTCCATTTCAGTTCAACTTGATGAACTTTTTCAGTAGAACAGAGAAAACTTTACAAAACATAAAATGTCTACACGGTGACATGTCGAAAACAATCAAAACGATGGTTATTTAAACACTTGTACAACATGGACTTTAGCTTTAAGTGCGACTGGTGTATCTGCACCAGATTCACGGGTTTGCCTAGCAATCCCTTACGCACGAGTGATTATTGTTTTTGTTGTTTTTTGAGTTGATATTTTTAAGGAAGGGAAGTATTGTTGGTGGTGGTGGGAATCGAACACGAGGTAACTATCTACGAAGGTATGGCGATAGCCACTGTGCCAGGACCGCACCACTTGTACAACAACAGTAGCAATGCACGAAAGTAAACAACAGCAGACGTAACTATAGCTGTAGCTAAGAAGAGAAACTGTCGATATACGTGCAACATTGAAGCTCCTTTTTTTTTTAATTTGGTGATATTATTTTAAAAAAATATTTCGAAAAAAAGGGTGGAGACAAATTTTAAAAATTGGCAACTACGCGAATTTCGCGAACTGGCAACGTTTAAGAAAACCGTCACTCTGTTCTCATTCTTAACCCTATCGGCATGTCTACACGGTGTCTACACGGTGACAAGTCGAAAACAATCAAAACGATGGTTATTTAAACACTTGTACAACAACAATAACAATGCACGAAAGTAAACAACAGCAGACGTAACTATAGCTGTAGCTAACAAGAAAAACTGTCGATATACGTGCAACATTGAAGCTCCTTTTTTTAAATTTTGGTGACTAGTAACTTTGGGCCCGTCCAGGGCCGGGTTATAGTTGGCGCTAGCGTTATTAACGCCATTATTGGGAAAATCGACCACGCCTATTTTTCGCCTGTCTAATTTTAATTCTTATTACAAATTAGGAGTTCCCCTTTCTTGCCCGCCCACCCCCTTCCTGTTTCTGCCCGTCCATCACCTGACTTTTCTGCCGGCCAAAAACCCAGCTGAAGTTACCCGTCGACCCCTCTCTGCCCGTTAAACCACTCTTTGCCCGTCAAACCACTCTTTGCCCGTTTGCCCCCTCTCGGCCCGTCAACGCACACTCTGCCCGTCAACTCACATTGTGCCCGCAAAAATGCCTGCTAGGGGACATCTTCCTCTTTTTTTTTGCATTTGCCCACCTTTTCCTCACAGTCTCGGCCCGTCAAAACCCCTGCTATAGTTGTCCGACCACTCAGTTTTTGCCTCTGCCCGCTAAGAAGCCCGCTGTTATTGCCCGTCGACCCTCTCACTGCCCGTAGGCCCCCTAACTGCCCGTCGACCCACTCGCTAACGGTCGACTCACTCGCTGCCCGTCGACCCACTCGCTGCCCGTCGACCCCCTCTTTGCCCGTCGACCCTCTCACTGCCCGTCGACCCACGTGCTGACCGTTGGCCCATTCGCTGTCCGTCGACCCACTCATCTGCCCGTCGGCCCACGCGTTTACCGTCGACCCACTCGCTGCCCATCAAACCACTCGCTGCCCCTCAGCCCACTCGCTGCCCGTCGATCCCCTCTCTGCCCGTCACCCCACTCGCTGCCCGCCAAAACGACTGCTATAGTGGCCCATTGACTTTTTCATTTGCTTTTGCCCACTTTTCCCTCGCAGTCCCAGCCCAGAAAACGCCCGTTGTAGTTACCGTCCAAGCACTTTTTCCCTCTGCTCGTCTTTTCTCGAATAGTCCATGCCCGTCAACCCCCTTTGCCCACCAAAAAAACCTGCTGTAGTTGCCCGTCGACTTACGTACTGTAGCGCCCAATCGATTTAAGCCCGTAGAATAAAAAATTGCATTTATCCGACCTATTGTACAGTCTCTGCCCCTCAAACGGCCCGTTTAGTTGCCTGTCAACTCACTTTTTGCCTCTGCCCGTGAACCCACTTTACTCGCCAAGAACTCGCCGTTGTTGCCCAACGACCCTCCTCTCTGCCCGCCAAAACGCCTGCCGTAGTGGGCTAGTGGCCAATAAAAATAATAAATAAAACTAATAAAATAAAATAAAATAAATTAAAAATTAATTAGAATAATAATAATAAAATGCCCTGCCCGTCAGCTTACGTGCCGTTGCCCACCCGTTTTAAGCCAAGCCCGTAGACCGGAAAATTATCTAATTCCGCAATTCCACCCGCAGTTTAGTCTTCCAAATGCCCATCCCACCAATTCACTATAGCAGACGGCGGATTTGACGCCAGCCAATCACAACAAAAGAGCAATGTGACGGACACAGGCTCCTCCTCTTTTCCTTGTTTTTTTTATATAGTATAGACTAGTAACGTTGGGCCCGTCCAGGGCCGGGGTATAGGTGGCGCTAGCGTATCCTTACGCTATTTCTAAGAAAATGATTCCACTCCATTTTTTCGCCCGTCTACTTTTAATTTTTTTCGCAATCAAGGGTTCCCCTGTCTTACCCGCCAACCCACTCATTGATTCTGCCCGTCTACACCCTCACTTTCTCTGCCCGTCAAGATACCAGCTGAAGTTGCCCGTCGACCTCCTCTCTGTCCGTCAAACCACCCTCTGCCCGTCAACCCATTCTCTGCCCGTTAACCCACTCTCTGCCCGTCAGCCCACTATCTGCCCGCCAAAACGCCTGCTTTAGAGGCGCATCTACATTTTTTCCATTTGCCCGTCCTTTTGTCCAGTCGCCGTCCGTCAAACGTCCGCTATAATTGCCCGTTCACCCACTTGTTGCCTCTGCCCGTC
Source organism: Daphnia carinata (assembly GCF_022539665.2). NCBI lineage: Eukaryota > Metazoa > Arthropoda > Branchiopoda > Diplostraca > Daphniidae > Daphnia > Daphnia carinata. Next base: position 5,085,875 of record NC_081336.1, on the reverse strand, counting down.
TTTCCTCGTAAAGTCTCTGCCCGTCACCCCACTTCGCCCACCAAGAAATTCGCTGTTGTTGCCTGTCGGCCCACTCTCTGCCCGTCGTCCCACTCTCGGCCAGTCGACCCACTCTCGGCCCGTCGGCCTCCTCACTGCCCGTCAGCCCCCATTCTGCCCGTCGACCCACTCGCTGCCCGTCGGCCCCCTCACTGCCCATCATCCCCCTCACTGCCCGTTGGCCCCCTCTCTTCCAATCGCCCACTCGCGTGGGCCCCTTCTCTGCCCGTCGACTCACTCGCTGCCCGTTGGCCCACTCACTGCCCGCCAAAACGACTGCTATAGTTGCCCATTTACCTTTTCATTTGCTTTTGCCCGTCTTTCCCTCACAGTCTCAGCCAGGAAAACGCCCGCTGTAGTTGCCCGTCCACCCATTTTTTCCCTCTGCCCATCTTTTCTTGAATAGCCTCTGCCCGTCAACCCCCTTTGCCCACCAAAAAACCCGCTGTAGCTGCTTGTCTTCCACCGTACAGTCTCTGCCCGTCGGCTTACCTATTGTAGCGCCCACCGGTTTTAAGCCAATACTAAAAAATTGCATTTATCCGTCCTATTGTTCCAGGCTCAGCCCGTAAAAAAGCCCGCTTTAGTTGCCCGTCAACCCACTTTGATCGCCAAGAACTCGCCGTTGTTGCCCATCGGCCCCCTCTCTGCCCGCCAAAACGCCTGCCGTAGTGGCCAATAAAAATAATAATAGAAACTAATGAACTAAATAAAATAAATTAAAAATTAATTAGAATAATAATAATAAAATGCCCTGCCCGTCAACTTACGTGCCGTTGCCCACCCGTTTTAAGCCAAGTCCGTAGACCGGAAAATTGTCTAATTCCGCAATTCCACCCGCAGTTTAGTCTTCCAAATGCCCATCCCACCAATTCACTATAGCAGACGGTGGATTTGACGCCAGCCAATCACAACAAAAGCACAATGTGACAGGCTCCTCCCCCAATTTCCTTGTTTTTTTATAAAGTATAGACTAGTAACGTTGGGCCCGTCCAGGGCCGGGGTATAGGTGGCGCTAGCGTAATTAACTCTATTATTAGGAAAATCGACCACGCCTATTTTTCACCTGTCTAATTTTAATTCTTATTACAAATTAGGAGTTCCCCTTTCTTGCCCGCCGACCCACTCCCTGTTTCTGCCCGTCCATCACCTGACTTTTCTGCCGGCCAAAAACCCAGCTGAAGTTACCCGTCGACCCCCTCTCTGCCCGTTAAACCACTCTTTGCCCGTCAAACCACTCTTTGCCCGTTGGCCCCCTCTTGGCCCGTCAGCCCACACTCTGCCCGTCAACTCACATTGTGCCCGCAAAAATGCCTGCTAGGGGACATCTTCCTTTTTTTTGCATTTGCCCACCTTTTCCTCACAGTCTAGGCCCGTCAAAACCCCTGCTATAGTTGTCCGACCACTCAGTTTTTGCCTCTGCCCGCTAAGAAGCCCGCTGTTATTGCCCGTCGACCCTCTCACTGCCCGTAGGCCCCCTAACTGCCCGTCGACCCACTCGCTGCCGGTCGACTCACTCGCTGCCCGTCGACCCACTCGCTGCCCGTCGACCCCCTCTTTGCCCGTCGACTCACCTGCTGCCCGTTGGAACATTCGCTGCCCGTCGACCCACTCATTTGCCCGTCGGCCCACGAACTTTCCGTCGACCCACTCGTTGCCCATCGAACCACTCGATACCCCTCAGCCCACTCGCTACCCGTCGATCCCCTCTCTGCCCGTCACCCCACTTGCTGCCCGCCAAAACGACTGCTATAGTGGCCCATTGACTTTTTCATTTGCTTTTGCCCGTCTTTCCCTCGCATTCCCAGCCCAGAAAACGCCCGCTGTAGTTGCAGTCCAAGCACTTTTTCCCTCTGCCCGTCTTTTGTCGAATAGTCGATGCCCGTCAACCCCCTTTGCCCACCAAAAAAACCTGCTGTAGTTGCCCGTCGCCTTACCTACTGTAGCGCCCACTCGTTTTAAGCCAAGTCCGTAGACTAAAAAATTGCATTTATCCAACCTATTGTACAGTCTCTGCCCCTCAAAAGGCCCGTTTAGTTGCCTGTCCACTCACTTTTTGCCTCTGCCCGTCAACCCACTTTGCTCGCCAACCACTCGCCGTTGTTCCCCTCCAACCCCTCTCTGCCCGCCAAAACGCTTGCCGTAGTGGCCAATAAAAATAATAAGTAAAACTAATAAAATAAAATTAATTAAAATTTAATTAGAATAATAATCATCAAATGCCTTGTCCGTCAGCTTACGTGCCGTTGCCCATCCGTTTTAAGCCAAGCCCGTAAACCAGTTTAGTCTTCCAAATGCCCATCCCACCAATTCACTCTAGCAGACGGCGGATTTGACGCCAGCCAATCAAAACAAATGCACAGCGTGACGGACACAGGCTCCTCCTCTTTTCCTTGTTTTTTTATATAGTATAGATATTATTTTAAAAATATTTCGAAAAAAAAAGGTGGAGACAAATTTTAAAAATTGGCAACTACGCGAATTTCGCGAACTGGCAACGTTTAAGCAAAGCGTCACTCTTTGTTCTCAGTCTTCCTTGTCGTTTTGTTGAGTAGAGAACGCCATTTTTTGTTCTCCTGTTTTTGGGATATTTTTAAGGAATATCTCTGTTGAAAATTTGAATAGGAAGCCACCGAATGAAGAGCTGATGCTGCCATGTCGGTTAAAGACAAATTAATGATGAACGTATTTGCTGGATGAGATCTTAATAGCCTTTTGAATCAGGAATTAAAAATCAACAAGTTAGTGTTTTGAGACACAACTGCAAATTGAAACAGTACCTCGAAAAGATGAAAAGGACTGTCTGTTGGCCACTACCCCCGCGATTTCTATAGTTGAGACAATTAAGCCCATAATGACGAAGGCTTTTCGAGGAACCTGATTCAAAAACACCAACTGCTCCTTGTTCTAGAACGCATTCTCATTAGTGTTGGATAACAACAGTGAATCGTTGAAATGGATATTCGTCGAGTTTCCCATACCGTCGATGCTATCCTGCTGAAATTCATTTGTTCGGCAGCCGAAATTTGTCTCGAATTGTAAGCCGCTGAAAATCTGCTCCTTCTGTGAAAAAGGTATCATAATCAATTTGTGTAATTCATAGGGTCCTTTTCTAAGATAATCTTTATTTGCTGAACGAATACCACTTTGTGATTTAGATGTAAAGTATCAGATTGGCATGAATGCATTCATGCCAGCTTCTTATTTTCATGCAAGCTTCTTATTTTCGAGCCCGAATTGGTCAATCTCATTTCCCCTAATTTCGTTCATCACACCTCGCCTTTTTTTAGAATACCGCTCATCATTACATCGCCTTTGATTTTTATTCGTTTTCACATTTGGGGCTAGTAGAAAGGTAAGTTTATAGGCCATAGCCATCAAAGTGAGAGCTTCTTTTGATTTTTGCAGGGTTTCTTATTTTTTTTTATTTCTTAATTTTTTAATCTTATTTTTCCTTATTTTATTTTTATTATTTGCATTTTATAATATTATCTTCCACCTCTTCTTCTTCTTCGTCCTCTTCGTCTTAAGCACCCATAAGTTTTAATCTGCTAAAGCCGATGATCTTTTACTTCTGCAAATCTCTTCTTTAATGGTAATCTTACTTGTAGTAGAAACTACTCTACATTGGTAGTTTATCAAGCCAGCACTCGGATTTTTCAGTTTTCGGACAAGATTTTTTAGTTTTTCTTGCTCGGATGCCGATGCACTCCACGGACACGTTATTTTAACCGGATTAATCCAGAATGTAGGAACAACTGGGAATATTTTACAATTTCGAAAATTGGCGTGTTTGATTCCCACCACACTGAATTTCGAAGGTAAGAAAGCCATTTAAAATGGAACTACGTTCACCACGGAAAAATAATATCAACTGAGATGAATATAACAATGCGGCATTCGAATGGGGTGTAAACGATGAGCTCATCTGGCCAATGCCGCGGGGGAGTGGCTTAACGGTTTGTATAAGAATTTTTGAAATGTTACCCCCGGCCAGTCAGCGCTGCAGAGGGATAGCTTTTTGTTGTTTCTAGGAAAAATTAAGGAGGAAATTGGCTCAAAGTTAGCGCCAGGAATATACGAAAAAGACATTTTATCAGCAAGTCTACAGACAGATACTAGAAGAGTTCATGTGAACTAGCATTACTTTATAGTTTCTAAACGTCCATATCCAAGGCACGCATTACAGTGAACATTTGTTAGCTATACCGAAACTTTGTGTGAAGTGCTAATTGTTGTTACAGTTTCATACCTCATAACAGTGTCCTGCCATATACCCCCATCTACTGCCCTGATTCCATCCCCCCTCAATAGATGGCCAACCGGTAAGTAGGCGACGGGTCGTCTGCTCGCAGTCACGCAGGGCAGTCTGTGATCTCGCCGTCTACTGTGTGGTTGAAAGAAGGAGCTTTGCGTTATCGCTGGCTTCCCTTCGCGAACTTGTGTGAAATTGTGTTAAGTGTTTCCCCTGACTAATACATTTCGTCTAGTGTGACTTTTGGAATTATTCATCTATATTTCCGTCTATTCGTGCTCGCTGTCACGCTTCTGGGTACAATGCCGGCGGCATCTGTAACAATTGGTGTCTGAAGAGGGATCTTAGTAGGCCATCGAACGACTTTTACAAAGTCGCCCACATCGGACCTGCGTGCCGCCCACGCTTGAAGGAAATTTTCGCATTCGTGGTCGTCGCCATTGTGGATTGTCCTTACCGGCGCCGAAGGGGAGTGGATCCCATCCCGCCGCGACGTCTTTGTTGAAGATTGGAGGAACGGTACAGGTAAGTATTTCAACCCCTGTTACCTATAGCCACGGGCTATTAAAATAAACAATTCCAGTGCATGATTTATTTTTTTTTTGACTGTGTGTAGTTGGAAGTGTATTTTTTTTCGGCATACCTCTTGCCCGACCCGCTTTATGTGGTGCGTTCCGTCTTTTTTTTTTCTTTTTGGGACGGCCCACACGTTTTGGTCGAGAGAGATATTTTTATTTTTATTTTTTTTTCTCTCTCTCTCTCTTTTTCTTTTTTTTTTTATTGAGCGACCATATCAGCGGGATTGCAATACCTTTTGAGTGGTTCTTTTGTTGCTCGTTCTCTTTTTTTTTGAAGGCGAGAAAAGAACCTTGATACAAAGCCGTGCCGTGAAGTTTTTTTTTTGTGCTTACGGGCTGTTGCTCGTTCTGGACGGTATCATTTTTGTGTGTGTGTCCCTCTTGTGTACAGAGGGTACTTTTGTTTTGACCTTTTCTTTTTTTTTTTTGGTTCTGCTGAGTGTTGATCGCAATCTTTTGCGCTCAACATCTCTTCTTTTTTGGACGATCCTGTTGGTCTTGAAGTGAGACCCGTTGGATAAGTGCCTTTTTGTTCGCACTTGTTTTTTTTTCTTCATCCTGGGAGTTTAAAGTGTGCATCTGATTTATTTATTTATTAAATTTTTTTTCTCTCTCTCTTTTTCCCATTGTCATTTTTGTGGCGTTCAGTCCATTTCTTTTCGGTTTTTTGGGGAATTTGAGTGCGGCGTTTCTGCATGTCGGAGTTGGATACCGACATTACAGACCCCTTTTACGGTTTCGAACCCGAATACTATCTTCGGACCCCGAGAGAATCTGCTCGTAGTTCGTCCGCAAGGGCTCGTATCGTCCGCCCAGTGCAGCGTCCGCCTACAACGAAAACGAGGTGTCAGAAAATATGAATTTGTTCTCACGGGAACCGAGCCAACACCGATAAACATGACAGACAATGCAGAATTAATTGTGGCTCTTAATCGGTTTGCGGAAGTCGCAGCGGCTGATGGTGCGGCGAGGCACGATCAAGTTGCCCAACTCGTCGGCGTCATCCAAGCGCAACAACAACAAAACAACGCGGCTATCCAAGCCCTTGCTGCCGCGTTACCAGCTGCGCCAAATGCTCGCCCGTCGACAATTGCTGTCGGTTCGATACCGCGCTTTTCGGGTGCTGTAGGTGAGGAAGTGCAGGGCTTCATCGACCATGTCGAGAGGATAGCCGGTTTAGAAGGCTGGACCGCGGAGAACCGTCTCCTAGTGGCTGTGACCCGCCTTGAGGGTACCGCCTCCCAATGGCACGTACAGACGGGCCATCTTTATGCTACCTGGGCGCTTTGGTCGGTCGCGTTGGTGACCAATTTCACCCGTACACTCTCGTTTTTAGAGTGGAGCTCGCTTGTGGAAGCAAGAACGCAAAAATCGGGGGAGTCGTGTATCGAGTACGCCTTGGACAGGCGTCGGCTTTGCCTTCGTTGTCACGTTGCCCTACCTGAAGCGGATGTCATCAAGTTGTTGTTACGAGGTCTCGCAAACCCCATCTACGTCGCAGCTCTAACATCACCGGTACCAGTGGACTTTACGGCTTTCCTAGCGCGACTCAGGGACCTTGAACAACTTGGTTTAACTTCCGCAATACCAAACGTACCCGCCCAATCTAACGACGGAACCCGTCCGATGAAGCCAAATTCACCACTCAGGTTAATATTGGGGAGGGACTAGATTCTGATCAACGAGGAAAACTTCTGTGTGTGCTTGAACGTCGACGAAAGTGCTTCCCGACGTCAAAAAGGGAAATTGGGCAAACCACCGAAGTGGAGCATCATATTGACACGGGGGATGCTTGTCCGGTGAAATCTGCGCCATACCGGGTATCAGCATTCGAACGACAGATCATTGCGGGAAAGATTGAAGAAATGTTAGAAGACGGTGTGGTCGAGGAATCTTTTAGTCCATGGAGTTCGCCCGTCGTTTTGGTTCGTAAAGCAAAATCTGGTGACTATCGTTTTTGTATTGATTTTAGACGTTTAAATGCGGTAACGAAACGTGATGTTTATCCGTTACCTCGCATTGACGATGTTTTGGACAGGCTAGCAGGTGCGCAATTTTTTTCTTGTTTGGATTTGGCCAGTGGATATTGGCAGGTGCCTGTAGCGTTGGAAGATCGGGAGAAGACAGCGTTTGTCACTCCAGACGGTCTTTATCAGTTCACACGTCTGCCGTTCGGGTTGAGCAATGCTCCGGCGACGTTTCAACGTTTAATGGATAGGGTCTTGGCTGGTTTGAAATGGCATATGTGTCTAGTTTACTTAGACGACATCTTGGTTTTTGGTCGTTCTTTTGACGAGCACTTGGCACGCCAAGAGTTGGTGTTAACAGCTCTAGAGCGAGCAAATTTGACTCTGAACATTGAAAAATGCGTTTTCGGCGCCACCAAGGTGCCCCACCTAGGACACGTAATCGATGCGGAAGGCATTCACCCGGAAGGCGAGAAAGTGAGCGCTTTAACTTCCATGCCTGTTACGAATCTAAAATCATTACGAGGGTTTCTTGGACTTGCGTCATACTATAGGCGTTTTGTCCCATTTGTCCCATCCCACCCACCCCCCAGGGTGGGCCGGATTTTGCGTCATTGGCCCACCCTCTGCACGCTCTCCTCAAAAAGAATGCTGTTTGGCGGTGGACGGAACGTCACGAAGGCGCAAAGAGCAGTATTGTTGAGCGTCTTACGACTGCTCCTGTTCTGGCTCATGTCGATGACGCTCTGGAAGTCACCATTCAGACCGACGCAAGTCAAACTGGTCTTGGAGCAGTGTTGACGCAAGATGCTGGTGAAGGCCATCGACCTGTGACTTTCATCAGCAGAAGGCTGTCTGACACCGAAACAAGATATCACGTCAATGAACTGGAATGTTTGGCGGTGGTGTGGGCACTCAAGAAATTGCGTACCTACGTTTATGGGAGACATTTATTTGTTAAGACGGATAGTTCAGCCGTCAAGTGGATGATGGGGAAAAGGGACTTAAAGGGAAAGTTTGCGAGGTGGGTGCTTGATTTGCAGGAGCTTACCTTCACGATAGAGCACGTAAAAGGTATAGATAATATTGTTGCGGACACACTGTCCAGGAACCCTACCGGTTGCATGGATTCCCGGACAGTTGATTGTCTAGTAGTCGCTGTAAAAGAACCCGAAGTGGGTTATGCCTCAAAAGAGCTTGCCCTCTTGCAACAACAAGACGGCCAGCTACGGAAAATATTCGTAGCATTAGACACCCTTTCCCCTTGTAAAATCTCCCAAAATTTTGTCATCCGTAGTAAAATTCTATATAGAAAGAACAAACATTCTGGCAGGAAGTTGCTACTCGTTATTCCCTCTATCCTTCGTAGAAAAATCTTGGAAGCATGTCATGATTCTCCTTCATGTGGAGAGAACTCTTTTTAAAATTAAAAGTTGATTTTGATGGCCACGCCCGGGTAGGAGCGTAAAAATTTTGGTTCAATCTTGTTCTTTTTGCCAAACACACAAACACGCAATTGGTCAGGTGGTTGGCCGGCTCCAGCCCATCGAACCACCGTCTTCTCCGTTCCAGCTTATCGGAATTGATCACTTGGGCCCGTTTAAGGTCACTGCTTCTGGCCATCGTCACGTAATTGTCTCGATAGTCGAGGTTGCTACTGTTCCTGACACGTCGACGAAATTTGTTACGTCGTTCCTCGAGACAAACATTATTTTTCGCCATGGTACACCACAACGTATTATTAGCGACCAGGGATCAGCCTTCACGTCCCAGACGTTTGCCGAGTGGGTAACTCGCTGGAATATAAAACACATTTTGGCCACTGCAGAGCATCCGGAGACCAACGGACTAGTTGAACGAGTTAATCGTACATTAACCCTTGCACTGTGCGCCTTCGTCAATGCCGAACATACGGACTGGGACTTACATCTAGCAGCCGCAACGTACGCTATTAATACCGCCCGCCAAGCCACACCGAGGTAACGCCGTTTGAATTAGTGAATGGACGTCCACCAGTCCTGGCCATAGAAAATCTCTTTCCTTGGCAAAGGGACGAACAAGAACCACATGCCACCTTTTTGTCACGCGTTTCGGAGTTGAGGTTGTCAGCTCGTTTGCGTATTATGGAAAGGCAACGAAAAAGCAAGGAAAGAACAGATAGAGTTCGGAAACCAGAGCCCGAGATTCTCCATGGTGACCTTGTTCTCGTGCGACGGAAGCCTAGAAAGAAGAATTCTACCAAAAAATTTCTTCCTAAATTTGTGGGACCGTTCCAGGTGGTGCGGAAGCTGTCGCAAACAACCTACCTAGTCGAAGATCTGCCCGCGCAACGGAAGAAGTCATCGTACAGGCGTTTTAACGTCCACGTCTGCCAGATTCGTCGCTTCCATGGTCGGTCGGATGTGGAGTGGGACGCTTCGGAAGATGTGGCAGTAGACGAGTCTTCATCTTCGTCTTCTTCGAGCGACTCATCTTTGTCCGAGGGGGAAGAGCCTCCACAAGAAGACAGGCCAACAACAACTACCAGAGCTGGGAGACGGACAAAAAGACCTGCATGGATGAACGACTACGAAACATAACACGTACACGCTCTTCTTTCTCTATCGTGGTTTTTTGGGGGGAGTTATTGATTATGTTACGGTGTTTTTTTTTGTTTTTTTTTCTTTCTTTTTTTTGGGGGGGTGATGATGTCATTGGATGTTTTGTTTTCTTTTGTTTTGGTAAATCATTGTTTGTTTTTCTCTTTCTTCTTCTCTTTCTTCTTTTCGCAGGGGATGTTATCTGTTAATTGTTTTTTTTTTGCTTTGATAAATCGCCGTCATTTGAGTGGGTGTAAAGAGCCGTGAGCCTCAGGGAAGAATTTTTTTTTATTTTTCTCGCACTTTTTTTGATGTTTTTTTTCTCTTTTCCACTAGTCGGTGGTGTTTTCCCTCTTTTGTTTCTGTTCGTCGTTTATCTTCTTTTCTTTGAGGGCCATTTCGAAGTTCCAGAAAACCCTCTGTGTTTTATTTGTATTGTTCGTGTGTAACTTCGAGTCAGGAAGGGCCGAATGGGACAGTTTCATACCTCATAACAGTGTCCTGCCATATACCCCCATCTACTGCCCTGATTCCATCCCCCCTCAATAGATGGCCAACCGGTAAATAGGCGACGGGTCGTCTGCTCGCAGTCACGCAGGGCAGTCTGTGATCTCGCCGTCTACTGTGTGGTTGAAAGAAGGAGCTTTGCGTTATCGCTGGCTTCCCTTCGCGAACTTGTGTGAAATTGTGTTAAGTGTTTCCCCTGACTAACACACTTCGTCTTGTGTGACTTTTGGATTTATTCATCTATATTTCCGTCTATTCGTGCTCGCTGTCACGCTTCTGGGTACAACGCCGGCCGCATCCGTAGCATTGTGGAGAGCGAGACCGACACATAGTTAGTTGAATTTTATTTTTGTTACGGACATCCTAGCTGATATTCAATTGTGCTTAGAATTGATGTTGTAGAATTAAAGATCATTATGGTCAATGGATTTATTGCATATTGCTACCGGTTTTTAGTGTCCAATCATTAATTATTTCTAAATGTAAAAGGTAAACAAGTCTCTGACAAAACAAAACTCTGAAAGCTGAATTGAAATGACTTCGGGGTGGACTGCGCGTCGCAAGGCATTGAAAGCAGCAAAGGAGCTCTATGCATCTATTTTGCAGCCCTATTCACGTGGTGCACCGGAGGATTCTTGAACTGCCGCAACAGAGAATGAAAATATGTCAGCACCTACAAGTAGTAAGAGAGCGAAACCTATGCTCTTCAACGTCAGGAAGTGACTTCATAGAACCCGCCAGCGAAAATGTAAATAATAGATCCAAATCTTATGACAAGTCCACGTCTTGCAATGCTGTTGACAATCAAGTTCCTGATGATGCCCATGTCAATGACGGTTTAGCTTTAAACTGTCAGCGCAATTATAGCATTCACCCAGCCAGATCCTCGTCAGATATTTTTCTCAGCTCAAACTCTGAGATTTTTGAGAATAGCTCTTCCGAGGAGTCTCACGATGTTGAATATGAAGAAGAACCAGGAAACCAGAGGCAGAATACTATTCATGATGTAAATTCAACAGTTAGCTCAGACGATGGTACGATGTATGCTAGGCCTATTTAAGACAAAGTTAAGGATGAGCTTGCGTGTATTAAGTTCAAACACGGCCTTTCACTAAGTGCAGTAGCGGACATAGCTTCACTTTTTCGCACGACTTGCGATATAAAATTACCTAGAGATCCTAGAACTATTTGTAGAACGGATATTGCGAAATGCGATCCAAATTTTGTGTACCTTGGGCTTGAGACGGGACTATTGAAAAGGATAAAGATTCCAGGGTTTGGACTACGTAATAATTCAAAAGTTATTGAAATTCAAATAGATGTGGATGGCATTCCCTTATTCAAGAGCAGCACGAGCTGCTTTTGGCCAATTCTATGTAAAATAGTTAATTCAGACGACTGTCGGCCATTTGTAGTTCAATGCTATTACGGCGATTCAAAGCCTCCAAGCGCAAAGCATTATTTGGCAGCTTTTCTTTCGGAATTTAAAAATATTGCTACAAATGAGTTGACGTGGAATGGGAAGAAGTTTCGGTTACAGTTAAAGTCAATCGTGTGCGACGCACCAGCACGTAGTTTTTTAAAAGCTATAAAAGGACATTCGGGGTACGGTTCATGTGAGCGCTGTATGGTCTATGGGCGATATTGGGAAAATAGGGTTATTTTTGATGATAAATGAAGAACTGTGTACGGACAATAATTTTAGGTCGCGAATTGATGAGAATCACCATGCGGGAATCAGTCCTTTTATAGAAATCGAGCGCCTCGACATGATTTATGATTTTCCGTTGGATTATATGCATCTTGTTTGTCTTGGTGTCATGCGCCGGTTAATTCAGCACATTTGGAGAGGCAAAACTCCGCACTACTTTTCAAGCCAACAAATTGTTTTATTTAATAACAAAATGACGGAGTGCGCAGCAGTGCTACCATCTGAATTCAATCGCAAGTGTCGCCCGATTGAAACCCTAGCTCATTGGAAAGCGGTAGAATTTAGGACATTCCTGCTTTATGTCGGCCCAATTGTTTTGAATACAATTCTTTTGGAACAAAAATATGAGCATTTTCTTTATTTTCACGTGGCAACCCGAATTTTAGCAAATCCTCAATCTACCGTAGACCAAATCAAATATGCAGGCGAATGTCTTCGTTATTTCGTGGGTGAGTTCCAGTGGATTTATGGAACTCAACATCTTGTGTACAATGTTCATTCATTGATACATTTAGCTAACGATTGTTTGATTCATGGCCCTCTAGATTCATTCAGTACGTTTTCTTTTGAAAGTTACCTTGGTAAGATTAAGCGATTGATTCGGGCCGCTAAGTTGCCCCTCACTCAACTGAAACGTCGCCTTTCTGAAATAGATTACGTCGATGACATCGGAGCAAGGTCTAATGATTATAACTATCATTCACGTGGTAAACATCTGGAAATAGGCACTCTTGATGTGTCGAAAAAGCAGAAAGATTTTGCATTACAAGTGATGGCTTAGCGTTTGAGATATTATCGGTATCGGAAATGTATGTTGTAGCATCTCAGCTGCAATTTTGCGTATGTCATCGAGGAAACAAGATCGAAGTTTTCAATACACCAGTAAAGGCTTCCCAAATAAATATTTTCTTAACAGAAGGAATATCTCCATCTCGTCGTTTCCCAATTGAAAAATTTGATAAATGTGTTAAGTGTGTGGTGTTTTCATATAATAAGCGACAAAATGTTGTTTATCCTCTTTTGCATAAGCCGTGAATGAATGTATTCCCACACAGTTGAACCAACGTTTGTTTTTCTGCGCATCTTAAAACCTATGGATATGTCATGCTAATATACTGTTTGTACTTTAAAACGTGTTTTCAAACAAATTTTTATCAGAATCACATTTTAAGATCATTTTTGGTAACCATGAAATAATTGTTTGTATCACATATCCAAATTTGCGTGTATATTTCAAAGGAAACAATCAAACAATGTTTAGAATGCAATATCCCGTTAACATTGCAAAAGCAATGTACATGAAATAGTAACTTACTAAAGCTTATTCAATCCTTCGATTCAAACACTCACCCAATATCGCCTGAAGGTTGCGCAAAAAATACAATAATGAAAACAAAAAACAACCCTCCGGCAACATCGCTGCACTATTTTTTGCTACCTGGGCTGAACAGGTGGTCAATGCAAACTTCTTCCGCCATATCTGGTTGCACGATACGGCACAAATCCATAACGTCGTGGTAGTACTCCGTTATGTCTTCGTCTTTCCCCTGGACTCTCATCCGCAGATTCTTCTCCATTTGTGGCTTCAAGTTTACCGCAACAAACTGCTTCAAAACAACGATTTGAGTCCCGGTACTTCCCTCTCACGCGCTGGCTGCCCTTGCTCTCCCACGAGTCTATCTCTTCGGTCTTTCCATTGCTCCGGTCGCGCGTTCCGCGCATCAAGGCCTACAATCCATTTGTAGACCGCTCCCTCGAGCGCAGCGTCTATCGCTCTCGCCAAGTCATTATTGGTCCATCTGTTGTGGCGACCGATCCTTTCAAATCGATCAATCTCCTTCACAGCATTTTCCTTCGCCGTGCCGCGGAATTTCTCCGGCTCCTTATACTGGAAGACCGGCCTTTCCGCCATGTCCTCCTCCCCTGCCAGGAAAGGATCCCAAACTAGTTCCTCTTCCGGGGTATTGACTGCCGCCTTGGTGAATCCCCGACACTAAATCCGCTTCTTTCTGGCCTGACGAACACCGCTGCGTGCGGCGTGCTAGACGCTCTAGGTTGTAGGCCTTCGCGCAGGCTTCTTCTTTCAAAGTCCGCTCTTCGCTCTTCCGCCGCGTCACGTTCCTCTCTCGACAGCTGCTCACTATCAGCACCTGACGATCTCTCGGTTATACCAGTGGTGTCGGCTTCCACGCCAACCGTGCTTCACCGCTTCCGCTTGCACTGACACTGAACGCGCCCCTTCCTGGTTTTCGGTCACCGTCTTTTGCGTCGCGAGAGAATTCGTTGCAATAGTCTGCCAAGCTCGCGACCTTTGATTGCTGCTAACGACCTCCACCTGCCGCCGCCTGCTTTCCGCCGGAATGGCTGGTATTTCGATACTTTACTGGCTTACAGGCCCTGCTACTTACGGAATGAACGACGCAGCGTCGTCCACCTCCGGTCGTCGCGTATGCAATTTCCGGTCTCGGTTGACAATCAGCTCTTCCTGTCGCTTCTCTTCTCCCGCTCCGGCTCGTGTGTCGACCTCGCTCCCAAAACCTCGGGCACACTCACGATGCTCGTGTGCCACCGTCGGCTCGTATCCCCCTTTAGAGGTGTCGTTGGTCTCAAACCCGTGTAATAGGTCTGAATCTCCTTCGCCGCCTCTTCAGCTGCTCGTCTACGACGTCTCGTCTCCTTTCCCCAGCGTCTGGAATCACACCTCTCCCGTGTGACATCAAAACGAGAACCCACCGCGACCCACTGTCAATCACACGTTCTATCAGACCGTTGTTGTGGCCTCGTGCCCAGCAATAAATTTCTGAGTTCGACTTCCAGAGACCCCTCATAACGAACGCCTACCTGAGTTAAACGTGCAGTTGACCAGTTAAGAACGCAGGAGCATCTCCACCATGTAACAACTCGGGGTTAAGGTTCGTTTATTGGACTCACTTCACAAGATACAGCACTAAACAACAGGCTACAACTCAATCAACTATCGAACAACTATTGCATAACTACGCAATGAATGTCTACTTGACTACTGTTCAACAACTACAACTACTAACTACCAAGTACCTCTCTGACTTGTCAGAGTCGGGCTTTTAAGGCTCCCGACATCCGACCAGAGCGGCAATGCTAGCCAACGCCTGACTTGCAGATCGCCTATCATCATGCGATAGGCGACAAAGTCCATTGGCATTACATTATTTAGTTAACGGAGACACCTTGAGGAAACACCTCTCCGATCTAAGCCAGATTGGGTAAAAGAAATTGATTATTTTGAAATTATTGACGGTATGCTTTACCGGCACCTGCTGCCATCTTCCGATAGCAAAAGAAACGAAACTAACCATCAGTTGGTATTGCCTGCATCGTTACGCCATCGAGTGCTAATAGAACTACATGATGCAACAATGAGTTGACATTTAGCCTTTTACAAAACCTATTTGAAAGTCAAGAATCATTATTATTGGCCAAATATGAGAAAAGACATAAAAGAATATTGTCAAGGCTGTGAGGTATGCACTGCGAACACTTCTTCAACGTATAGAGCATTATTGCACCCTCATGAAATTGCAAAGACCCCTTTTCAAGTTATCGGATTGGATTTTTTAGGCCCTATTACGCCAGCTTCGCCCAATGGGAACAATTATATTTTAGTTATTACAGGTTATTTTAGCCGATGGGTAGAAGCTGTTGCTTTGAAAGATCAGACTGTGCAGACAACAGCAGAATGTGTATACAAAACAATTTTAGTTAGACACGGTATGCGTCAAGCTATTTTTTCAGATCGCGGAACCAATTTCACGCCGAAATTGTTCCGTTATTTTTGTAAGAAATTGAAATTGATCAAAGACTAACGACTTCTTATAATCCAGCTAGCAACGGAGAAACAGAAAGGTTTAATAGAACATTTAAAGATTTATTTAAAACTTTTTTATTTAAAGATAGAGAGCAAGCAAATTGGGAAGATATGATGTTTTATTTGCTTATCGTAGTTCTGTCCAGTCTTCGACACTGGACACCCCATATTACTTATTACACGGTAGAGATCCTAATATACCCATTAATGAATTCCTTGACGCTTTCCCAAAAACATTCATATTCATTCATATCCCCATCAGATTACGTAGGTGACTTAGTCGAACGCTTGCGCTATAGTTTACAACGCGTCCGTGAGGAGAGCGAAAAAGGCAGAAAACGTCAGAGGGAGTAATATAATAAAAGAGCAAATGTAAAACAATATATGGTAGGAGATAGTGTTATTAGATATAAAAGTAGTTAAAGAGGGAGATAGTAGGAAATTTACTTCCAAATATAAAGGCCCTTATAGAGTTGTGAACTGCCTGTATTGAGTGTTTCTCTCTTCTTACGTTAACCAATCCATCGAATAAACATAGTAGGAAAAATGTGCGACAACCATTTTTTTTGTTTCAATAAAGTGACAAAACAAAAACCAAGCGAATGAGAAAGGGCAGTGTTTAAAAAAGAACACCCATTCAAATGAATGAAATCGCATGTCGGAAAGCAAATGCCGAACGCAGCATATGCGCCATGGCAAACGAGAATAAACAAAGTTGAGCGATAAACACTCACCAAGAAAAAAAAAGAAACATGTTGGCGAGTCTTGAACTCGAGACTGAGGCTAAACCAACTAGCCACTTAACCGACGCTCGAGGCCTCACATAAACCAGATTAGCTTGGAAGTGAAAAAAAAAGATATACAATATAGGACGAAACAAATATTTCGTGACATCAAGTCATGTTTATTACCGTGAAGTTATTGAAACTTCGTAAACGGGAAGCGAAAAACTTACCGAAGGATTTTTAATAATTGAGGTGACTACGGGTATCGAACGCGGTGCACCCGAGTCGCCGTCGCGAGTTATACGCGTGAACCGTTCAACCAAAATCCAAATAAGATAATACCGACAAGTCACTAAAGACTTATACGGCTAAACAGCTTGAAAACCATGTAAAACTAACCTCACCTGTACTGTTGTCTTCTCTCACTTTTTCTTATTTCTCTATTACCCTTAAAAAATTAAAATATCCCAATACCCAACCAAAGTGGCGGAAAGGAACGAGCCACGATTCAAACAGTGAAAACTGAATCGCTGCCTTTTCCCACGACAAGTAAGCGAAACTGGAGACATGGAGGAACAATTAAACTGACACCCGAGAAGGACTACTTGACGTCAGACATGAAGTCAGGACACATCTCCTCGCAAACACACAACACTCGCAACTATACAGAGCTAAGAGACGTTAAAAAAAACAAAGTATTCTTCTCTACAAACATGGCCGAAAACAACGACAGCCGTTCTGGAGTGCCCGCCGCAAAACGGGCGTGTCATCATTCGCAGCAACAGATTCACGCTGCCGTTTCACCAGAGGGACAATGGATCGATTCCGACGACCTAATCGAGTCCACGCAGGGAGCATCAGCATCCACCTCCTATGCAGCCGCAGCCACTGCCAGGCTAGGTTCTGGCTAGGAGACGGATCCAGCGACATCAGTCGGAGCTAGATGAGGTGACCCATTTGCTTATCCAGCAAGTGGACCGACTCATCGAACTAGGAAAATGCCGAAAAGCAACGGAGAGATTCAATGATATCCTAGATTTCGATCCTGCAAATCGACATCCGCCGCTTTTCGGATGGTCAGCCGAAAGTTGGGGTGACGACGATCTGTGTCTCCATTGCCACGAGCCCCGCTATCCGCCACCATGATAAAAAAAAGTAATGTAGTACTTACCGCTCCCTGTAACAAGTTTCCTTTCATGTTACCCATAAGTAATAAATGAGCCGTAGCAAGATGGTTTCTTTTTCGTTTCTGGATAAATCTAAAACTGTTGAGAGACCTCAATAAGACAATAAAGGTTGTAAAACCTTATGAATAAAACCCAAATATAATTAAAATAAGACAAACGTAAGTTTTATCTGTAGAATCACTCCGCGCTATTCGTGACAGGACTACCTTCACGTAAAGGACATGAGCTGCCGTAAATGCATTCTTGCATTCTTTTCCATTTCCCCTTCTTCTTCTTTCTCTCGCTCCAGGCCGAGTTTTTACCTTTCCCTTTTTTCGTAGACAATATCCTCCCCATTTTTCTACGCGTATATGTTGTCTTTACGTTTTGCCGATAGGCAAGTAACATGTCTCCTTTGCAACACAATATGTCTGGGACAAATAGTCTTGTTTCACAAACTAGAGGGATAGAGCCACTTCTTCTTATATGTCACATTCTTTTCCTCTGTCTCTTCCTTCCATTCTCTTTCCTTCTCCATACGTTAGACTTAGAGAAAAAATGTAACTTTCGCATCGTTTAGTTTCATCATATATATTTTTGCCGAATTTATATTCAACGCCCTCTTGTCGCTTGCTATATCAGCTCCTTCCCTAATGATGAGTTAACTAGTCATACTGGGGATTCGAACCTCAGACCTTTGGCATCACAGCTAACAGCGCTACCATATGGATATTAGCAATTCTTTTACACCTGGAGTAGAAAATTAGGTAATATACCATTTGTTTCCGCCAACTGCATTTTTTTGTTTGTCGCAGTCGGAAACTTTTAAACGTTTCTTTTCTCGTCCTTCCCGCTAAACTATATTATATTTTCTTATTTTCTCTTTTCGTTAATTAATTATATCTTCTCCTCTTTCCAATGATACTAATTATTATGATATATAAATTTTCCTTCCCTCTGAAAACAGTTATATTCCAGAGCCCTATATTTTTCTTCCTTTTTTGCCGTACCTAACTAATAAAAGCCGACGGGAAAGTAGTTGACCTTTCAAAAGCCGTACAATATTTTTCGCTTTCGTTTTTTTTACTTCTTTTCTTCCTATTTTTGATTCTATTTAGTTTGTGAAACCCACATGATGACGTTATACATTTTTGTCAGTTACATTGTTCTCTTTTATTCTTGTATGTTTTGTTTTCTATATTCTTCCGTATATAGAAATGTCCCTAATCCATTTCTGCTGCTATTGTGCCTTCACGGGTTACACTCGCGAGCATTTGAAACGACCGTGAGTGATTGCTCGGAGCAGTTGAAAATGAGAATTATTCAATTCTCTGATGCGAATTGTCAGCCGACATCTCCCGATATTGGGGCCCTCAGTGTGAAATATGCCGTATATAGGAAAGAACAAGCTGCGATCAAGTTTCCGGGATATATTTGTGCGCGGTGGAAAAATATAAGACATATTACAATGAATTTTTTGGGACAACTAATGATCGTGCCAGATAAAATTTCCGTCGATACAACACCCGCCGAGTGCAACGAAATGATTAACAATAGAAGGTGCGACGATAATCAAATGACTTTTTCGGATGGAAAATTTGTGTTCGACAATGAACCCGATATTTCTGGATATTGGTTACAAGCAATTGATTCGGACACAATAAACTGTGTTCTTGAAAGAAATCAACTTTTCCAACAAAAGGAGAACGCGGATTCTTCAACACCTATCGGAACTGCTTCTTCGGCAATTTGTCTCATAATCATTTAACACTGATTAGGGACAAAACCTACACACAGAAAACTAAATCCATTACCCGGCTTGTCGAAGAGGGTATCGGCAGGTTGATACAATTACCTGGGGAGAAACGAATTTTCAGACTTCAAGACGACAGAAATCAACTAGACTTCCATAAGTCTGGACATATATACATATGTGCTTGCACATGTGTCGAAAGCGACGCCATTAGGAGCATCCTTGGTGACCATATATCGTAACAATATAACAGCCCAAGGGAAAGCAGTGATCATGGAAATGGACGACATCGAATTGTTGCTGGGAAATGACTTCCTAAAGCAATTTGGAAAACTACAAATCGATTACACCGGAGACACCACGGGTGACACTGGGATAGCTAGCACCACGCTGGTGACACTGCAATTTGGAAAACTACAAATCGATTACACCGGAGACACCACGCTGGTGACACTGGGATAGCTAGCGTTTAAGGAAGCCCACGATCAAGGCGAAAACTGGCGTCATCACAGTAAAATTAGCAACACAACGAGTTACATGATTCTTGCATTCTCGGTTATAGCAGTGACCACGAATCGCGATATGAACAGCCAATCAACTGGGTTGTTTATTCACTCGGCAAAGTCGAAAAAACTCGCAGCTGACTCGAAATGCATACCGGTGGTGAACCTGTCTGCTGTGCCAGTTTGGCTGAAGGAAAGAACCACTTTGAGGACTATACAGCCGTACACCAATGAAATAGTTAAGTGTGATTGGGACAAACATCCACAAGAAAAGGGTGGAATAAACAATGTCTGACAAGTAGAAGAGAAAAACTTATTGTAAGATCTGGGACAACAAATTAATAAAAATAAAAGGAAACGTAAACAGTGGATCGGTGCATAGCTATTGGAACGGTACAATACACCCAAACAGATCTTATGTCAGCAGAGATATTGGATTCGGCAAAGAAACAACGTGTAGTAATAAAATAGGGAAAAATTATTGAAAATTTCTGGTGGAATACATAGCACTACGTCATGGAACGCTCGAAGCTATAATAACAGACCGGGGAAATGCTTCTTAGCAGAAGTTACGCAACCCATGTTTCAGAAATTAGGAATCAGGTATAAGACGACATCAAGTTATCATGCACAAACAAATGGACAGGTAGAACAGATGAACCATAAGTTAGCCACAATGATGTCGATGTACTTCTCAAATGACCAAAGGAATTGGGATGAACTGTTGCACCAAATCTGCTTCGCGTATAATACGTCACGGCAAGAATCCCCCTTTTTTCCTACTATAAGAAAGAAAACCAGTGTTTCCAATAGATGCTAGTGGGAGACGTACGTTGAACATCTAATGAGTGACTTAGCGGTCGCGAGGGATATTGTGACATCATCGCACTGTGACATGTCAAGAAGGAGACAAGGTACTCGTGTATAAGCCGACAATAAAAAATTGTCGATCCGATAAGCTAGTCAATCGCTGGATAGGTCCATACGAAGTACTACGTCAAACCACCCCGGTTAATTACGAAGTCCAGCGAAAGAAAAAAGGTGGCAAGACCGAAATTGTTCATGTGGTTAGTATGAAGCCATTTTACCAAACAACAAACAACACGGTTCAGGAAAATCTTGTCCAAGGAATAGCGGCGGAGAACACTCTGGAAGCACATCAGGAAAACAGGAACGAACCAACAAACGCAGAAGATAAGACAACCAGGATAATTGAGAATGGGGAGGAAGAAGAAGCGGCAAGGCAGAAAACTATAAACATTCAAGCAAATCATCCTATCGAAAAAAAAATCAGGAAGAGAGGGAAACATCAAAGAAAACAGTTCTACGCGTCCAGTACGAAATCGTCGTAAACCCAACTTTTTTAGGGCAGGACTATTCCATCTGCTAACTATCATGTTAGTGTATCATTGTAGTATGTTAGTATCATCATTGGTGTATATACGGTACCTCAGCAATTGTATTCAGGGACACCGTAATATTCAAGGAACAACCGGGAATTGCAATCAGTGAATCATCATGGACGGTGGCAACAGATGTGATTCTACAAGATGCAGAGAAAGCCATCACAGTGGTAGAAAAACACCTAGACGAATTGTCGCTACTGGCAGCCAAACATAGAAAGGATGGAGTAAAATTCGAAGACGAAGACAGACACGCGGCATGGGGGGACACCACGAGTTTTATCACGGCAAGTAAAATAGAGAACAAGGTGCAATTACTGCGTAGGACTTAAACATATCCAAAACAAGATTAACAACATGCGCCATGACCCTGACAGGAGCGGGTCGGGCAAAAAGAGGTGTGATAGGTTTAGGTGACACGGCGCTCAAATGGTTATTTGGTGTCACCCCACACGCAGATTTAGTGGATCTGAATAAAAAAATTTTAACAATGGGAAACCAGAACCAAGAAATAGCTCATGTACTGGACCAACACGCATCAATCATAAATGAGAGTCTACAATTAACGCGTTCAAATTTAGTATTGCTGCAGGAACTACACCAACAATCAGTGATACTTCAGGGAGAGCAGGGGGATGAGCGCAGACGACATTTTGGATCACATCCAATCCTATGAATTAGCGCACATAGAACAAGAACAATACTTTGCAGAATTAGACTCGATGTTCGAATCATTGGAGTAAGTAATACTATGGTTACAACAACAAATTGGGGACTGGAAAATTGGATTAACAACATTAGCGAATGGACACTTACCACCACATATATTCCCAACAACGAAACTCTAGCGAGCGATAAAAGATATAAATTAGTATTTACTACTGGGATGGACGATACCGGCTAAGGAATTATGGGTCATCTATCGGGAAGCAAGGGTGTCGGTCGCAGCCATTCACGATAAATTCTGCCATTTTATCGAATTGCGTGGCCATTTATGGCCACGCACAACACTTTAATTATTCAAGCTAGTAAAGCTAACGAAAACCAACCACCAACGGCACACATGGATTGTGAATAACCAACTTACCATACTTAGAGATTGCAGCCGATCTGGACACGTTCGTTGAGTTATCAAACAACGAAATCAATAACTGGCATCGACTCGATAAACAGCTGTGCAAATTTCATGCGGGATTCTCAAAAAGGGACAGAAGGAAATCGTGCGCTATTGCCTGGTTCAACAACGAGTTAAAGTTAAAGCACAAATCAGGTCGTTTTGTCAGAAACAATTTATACCGTGGAATGGTCCGAAAGTAGCCTATCTAGGGCAAAATCAATGGGCGTTCTCGGTGATAGGCCCACATAATGAGGCAGATACCGTCTCACCGCGTACAGTTACCGGCAAGAGGATATTTTGAAGTTCCTCAGGGTTGCACAGCTCGCACGGAAGATTTGATCTTTCCAGCAAGTCTGGGTAGCACCACAGCCGCAGTCATATCAATCCATATTCCGGATCTACAGGAGTTCCGACCAAACATCACAAATCCAAAAACTTCCACGGCCATACGTTCCCCGTCAACAAACGCGTCGCACTTCGACCAGTTAAGCAAAATTTTGCTACAACAAGAAAAATTGGAAGTAGCAGCAACTTTGACGCATAACCAAATATTGAACCTGCCGTACGAATGGATAATAGCGGCCTGACAGGATTTAAAGTGCGGCTCGCACAACGTTTAGATGCCCACCTCAAGGATGGTATGCGGATGTATGAGACAACAGATTTTACCCTAGTACTACGAGGAGCGGCCGTCGAAGAACGTCTCATTCGGACTCAAGACGCGGACCTCTGAAGAACAAGACCCCTAATGTTAACCTTTTCCATTACTATTATCACTGTCATATTTATATATTATGGCAATCGGAGCGATCGCCTTCAAACCAAGGGGTTGTCAACCTGTCACGTGGTTTCTGAGGACACCCACGGGTTAACGACTGTCACGTTGAGTCCGAGGACATCCACGTGTTAATCCTCGTGCATCAGCCTTAACGCTTTTCCCCGTTTTCACTTCCATAAGGACAACTAGAGTTATCTACTTGACCATTATACCGGAACAGCTTGCCCTTCTCTATGCACTTTCCAATTAAACGGTAACGAAGAGGTTATCTGCGTGACCATCTTCCTGCTACTTTCCGCGTCACCTATGGTAGGTGACGACCCTTCTCTTTAAATAGGAGAGCCTACGAATGGCACTGGGCTCTCCACGGACAGTTGTTATAAAATAATATAAAATAGTTAAAATCCACAGTCACAATATTATTGTTAGTCAGGAAAATATAAGCCGAGCTGATAAGTTCTTAACATGGTGTCAGAAGTGGGATCGGGTCATAGAAAGGCTGGATTTATTCAGTCGTCCAAAAATGCTGTTCTAATTTACAAATTTTTATAATTTCGTATTGTCGTTAATAATAATTCATTTCATTCACTACCCTTAGCACCATGACTGAGAATAAAACCGAACAACTACACTTACTAACCGAGATTGTTCGAGCGCAACATTTTGCCCAACAAAGACACCAACAAATAGAAGATCAACCTGAATTGCAACGCACCCGAGAAAGCCAAACGAGCCTTTCCGTCAGCTATGGGGGAATCTTAAACGAAGATGTTTTCAATTTTGTGGACACAGTGAATAGAGAAGCTATTACCGGAGCGTGGGACGAGGCACCAAAGAATCGACTTGCCAAAGCCGCTCTACGAGGAGTCGCGGCAGAATGGTATTGGCGCCAAATTGCTACCTTACCGGAAGAATGGGATGGGGAAGAAAGGTTGGTCAGCCGCCCTATGTATAGCACTAAAGAAAACCTATTCAGCCGTGGAATGGGAAAATCTAATTACAGCTAAACAACAAGGAAGAGACAAATCTGCAGAACATTATGCGCCATCCAAGTCAAAACTCCACCGCTTTTCTTCTTCCCTATGACAGAATGTGGATTCATTCCCTATTTGATTAGAGGATATTTTAACGTCAATTCCGCGCTGCTCTTTCAGTCACCAGACCAACCACAGTTACGGCTTTCCTTGAAAGCTACAGCACACTAGAACCTAGAAGCCGAACATGCCCCACAACAGACAGAGATTCTGGTACCAGAGACTGTCGGAAATTCCGACGTCCGACCCACGATCAGGGACCGACGGGACGGCGGTCCAAACGATCGAGGAGCCGTCGACCGGAGGGATGGAAATTCCAGGCGGGAGAAACCGGTCCAGACCGGCGATGTAGGACAGGCATACCGTGAGACGGTGTATGGTTAAACGCTTCCGGGAAAATGAGGGATAGAGCCGCATAATGAAATAATGGAAGGCCGCTAGCTCGAGAAGTGATATTGTAATATGGAGACTGTTCCCACATGTATGTAGAACGGTCTCTAGCGATAGAATACGGAACTGGGTGTTGAAAACCAACGGGAAGGAAAGGAGTTATAGCCACAGGAGAAACCCCTCAAGCGTCGAAAGGGCAAGATTGGGGTATAGCAGGCAGGGGCCATCCCGCGGTCAGAAGAAAGCAGATCAGCGGTGACTTCTGGGCCAACGTTTAATTTTATGTTCAGTTAAATATTTCAATTTGTCAACGGTGTCTTTATGTATGGGTATATAAAGGACGGTTAGTCCTTCGTAATACATACACAGTTTTTGCCCCGAGTCCGCGGCACGGCACACGGCTCCGGATTGTTTCGGTAAACCTTATTTGGTTCTTCCAATTGCTGTCTACCCATCCTGCCCA
Organism: Daphnia carinata; assembly: GCF_022539665.2. Lineage (NCBI taxonomy): Eukaryota > Metazoa > Arthropoda > Branchiopoda > Diplostraca > Daphniidae > Daphnia > Daphnia carinata. The sequence goes on along the minus strand of NC_081336.1, from coordinate 5,061,063 downwards.
TCCTGCCGTTACCCCATCGTGTTAGACCATCACCTCGCCACCGCCTGCCCGTTGAAGGCGCCGTCCGTTCGCTGTCCGCCGCACGACAATCCCGTCCGTCCAAGGTCATGACACCGCCACTGCCATCGCCCTCAACAATTCTGCTGTCTCTTCCCGTGCGTCCCGGATCTCATATCATAAATATTTCTTCAGTTTCTCAATTATCCATATTTGCCAGGTTTCAGGGAACGGTTACGCCGGTCACGAAGTGCGACCGCCTACCGAACCCCACACCATAGGGTCCCAATAACGAAGCCCTCCCACAACTCACCGGCGTTTTCTTATCAAGCCCGGCACACACGCTGACACCCATACTGTGTTAGATCTCACTCAAAAAACAAGATTGAAACTTCTGAGTCGGCAGTCTCCGACGGTGGGCAAAATCCCACAGAGACTATGACAATCTAAAAGACTTAGTTACAAAAGTACAACGCCCAAGATAGAATAATACGGATATAGTTCGCCGTGGAAATTCACAACTACCCTACCAACGACACTTCTATACCATGTGCTGAGCGGTTGTGATCAAATCAGACACATTAAAATAGATTGCCCTAAACCGTACGGTAAAAATCAATCGGGGAATGGTCAATCCGGACCCATGGATCAGGTTCGATGATAGCTGCTTTTGAAGTCCCATATGACAGACGTACTATCACAGTATTCATTTCAGAGTTTAGACTCACAGTGACGGCTTTAGTTGACTCAGACGCATCCATCAGTGTTATGCGGCCATCTCCAATTATACGAGGTGATACTCCTCATCAATTGTCATCGCGACTGAAAATGGCAGGCGGCAGTTACGTGGAGACAGTTAAAATAATGACTATTACCGTTAACTGGGAAAATAAAAGTGAAACACTAACAGTACCACTCCTGTAGGAATTATCTCACGAACTAAACTGGGCGTTGATTAGATACAACGCATTGGGGGAGTTTTTCTCTTTCCAATAGAGACCCACTTAATTGTTAAGGCTATGACCAAGTGTGATCACCCAAACATTTCATCCGTCACTGTCGGAGATTCCGACGTCCGTGTTGCGGATTCTGAAAAGGACGACAACCAGGGGGTTTCTAGATTCGAAAGGCCCGTACGAAGACCTGCTGTTTTTGATATTTAGTTTGTATTATTTCTAATATTATTTGTGTAAGCCGCTAGGGGTGCTGTTTAACAGAGCTTTTTTGGTGGCCGATGTCGGCAATGGCCGACCCTTCTTAATTTTCCACTTGTCACAAGCAGACGTCTTTTGTAAGAAAATTCAAATAAAGTGCTAATGAAATCTCTATCAGTGTCCCTATCAACGTATCACTAAGGTATTAAGTGATAATTTAATTTAATTTAAAGCTTCCCCTTAGGTCTAGAATACGTTACCGTCCGAAACACGCTTAGGTTCGACAAGGAAGAAGAAGACAAAATATCGGAAACAGTGAGCCAAAGAAAAATAGATCCCGGCAGATGGTGAGACCTGAGCTCCAGGCGGAAGAAGCAGACCAAGACCGGGGAAGTAAGACAGACACGTGGTAAGACGGCGTAAGGTTAAACGTCAAAGTGAAAAGAATAGATTAGAACCGCAGAAACCAAAGGAAGGAGAAGAGGATACAGCCGAAGGGGAAACCCTCCACGCATCTAGAAAGCGATTTCATGTCATCAGAGGAAGAGTAACATCCCGCGGCCAAGATAAAGAAGAATAGCGGTGATATCTAGACCAACGTTTAAATTTATGTTAATCCAATATTTCGAACTGTCAACGTGGATTTATGCGTATAAAAGAGCCAGATAGGCCCATGTAATACACACACAACTTTTAGACTGAATCTGGGTTGAGACCCAGACATTTTTCAGCAATTCAAACAAACAACCCTTGGTTGTAAATCGAAGCATCTCTGCAAAACCAGGAAATGAATGGATATTCCGAACTGCTTACTTCGAGAACTGGGTAGCACCTTGTATATCTCTGGTATCAATCCGTCGATGAAGCGGGTCACCTTCCACTTCAAAAAAGAAATAACGGTTGCTGAACGTATACCCATCGCCTATTGGCCTTAATTTCTAGATGAAACTATTGGAAGTCTCACTACGGGACCACCAACAGAAAAAAAATTACCAGATGATCTTTCGAAACACCTAGATGGGCTACCTGCCCAGAATCGATCAGCTATTGAGCTATGCTTACCAGATACCATTATCTCTTCTACCATGGCAACAATACAACCTATCTGAAGAGTTCCAACACGACAGAGCATCACATTGACGCTCGCAATCATCCACCTATACGGACAGCTCCTTATCCCGTAAGTGGCAAAGAAAGAGAAGCCATTCAAAATCTAGATACTAAAATACTTCAGGATTACATCATACAGCATCATCTAGTCCTTGGGCTTCACCTGTAGTTATGGTCCCAAAGCAGAATGGCGAACTCCGTTTTTGCATTGACTATCGTCGACTGAACGCAATCACAGTTCGCGACGTTTATCCACTTCCCAGAGTTGATGATTTTCTGGACCATTTCGGAGGGCGCAAGCTTTCATTAGCCTAGATCTTAAAAGCGGATATTGGCAACTCCCAATGAATAAAGACAATCAACCTTAAACTGCATTTATTATGCCTGATGAGCTTTACGAAAGTAAAAAGCTTCCTTTCAGATTTTGCAATGCACCCGCTACATTCCAGCGAGTGATGGATCGTGTTTTGACTGGACTGAAATGGGACGGTTGTTTAGTGTATCTTGACGATATTGTGGTGTACGGAAAAACCTTCTACGGACATAACAACAAATTAGAGGTGTTTAAAGCTCTTGATACAGCACAGCTAACCCTGAATGTTGATAAATGTACATTCGCACTGAGTGAAATTCTTTGTTCAGGACACCCGGTCACCGCAAAAGGCTTGAGACCAAATCCCGATAAACTATCCGCAATCACCAACTATCCGTCGCCAAAGCATGACACACCAGCCAGAAGACTAAAAAATTTAAAAAGTTTCCTAGGCATAATTCCGTACTACCGATGATTTCTTAATCACTTTGCTTCCTTGGTTACACCCCTTTAAAACCTACTCCGAAAAAATACTACCTGGACTTGGGGCAGAGAACAAGAACTAGTCTTCCAGAACATAAAAGTGAGTCTACTAAATATTCCGTTACTCAGTCAACCCATCGATGGAGGCATGTGTGAGGTACTTGTCGATGCCAGTGTTGTCGGATTAGGTTCTGTATTGATGCAAGAAAACAATAACATCTTACATGAAGTGTCATACATAAATCGAAGATTGTCACCTGCTGAATTCAATTATCATTATCATTATTATCTAACGAATTGGAATGTCTAGCACTCGTGTGGGCACTAGCCAGGCTTAGACACTTCCTTTACGGTCAAGCCTTCCGTGTCAAGACAGATAACAATGTGGTACGATGGTTAGCCCAAAAGAAGGATATAAGGGGAAAGCTAACTCGCTGGGTGCTTCAACGACAAGAATTTAATTTTACAATAACTCATTTAAAGGGAACTGACAACAGGGTGGCTGACAATCTTTCCCGCCATCCGGTTGAGACTGATTCTGTAGTGGAGAAGCAAAATTTTCAATTTTCTGCTTCGGGTTAAAGAAGTATCAGAACAACAAAAAGCTGACCAAATGGCAGAAAAGGACAAGAGACCAATGCCCGTTCGCTGTTATCAACATTATTCCAAGGAAGAGTTAGCAATGTGGCAACAAGGCGATGAAACTATTCGGACACCGCTTCTTAAGTTAGAAAATATAAATTTAACTCGAGAAAAACAAACAAATTCAACAACCCGTTTGTCTTCATGGTGGGGTTTTTTACCGGTTTAACAAAATCCCTGGAAGTCAATCACAACTTGTCGTCTCATCGAATTTACGACGAGAAATCTTAAAAGCTTATTATGATTCTGCAGATGGCAATGCCTTCAGAGTTTTCAAAACCAAAGCAAAAACTATTGAAAAGTATTAGTGGCCGCGTCTTTCACTTAGTGTAAAAGCTTATGTTGCTGCCTGCGCATTCTGTCAAAAGAATGAGAAATTATCCAGCGCCATAGTCGAGCTTCAATCTATATCACCACCCACAATATCTTCCTTTTTGTTGGACTCGACCATATCGGCCCTTTCAGGAAAACTAAAACTGGAAATTGTTACATTCTTGTGGCTATTGAGTAACTTCCAAAATGGGTCATAGCAAAATCAGTAAAAACTGTATCAGTAACTTCGATAGAAACGTTTCTTCGACCGAATTAATCGCAAGCCACAGTTATCCCCGAAGAATTATTACTGACCAGGGTGCGGGATTTATAGCGAAAAATCTCCAACAAAAAGTACAAGAGGGGAATTCAACATTCCCTCGTAACGAGTGAACATCACCAATCCAATGGACAGGTAGAACGTGCTAACCGATCTTTAGCAGAAGCATTTCAAAGCCTTCGCTAATCCAAAACATACTGACTGGGATATGAAATTTGCAAATACTACTCTGGCCATTAATACCGCTAGACAAGTGAACACGGATACGACGCCCTTTGAAATGCCATAGGGGAGAAAACACGAGTTTCCGCTCGAACAAAAATTTCCCTGGCCCCTAAAGACTGCAGAAATCCATTGCGCATTTCTCCAACGAGTAATTCACTTTCGGCGAAGAGTACATTAGAAGCTTGTAATTCACCAAGCTAACGTCAAAAAGCGTTATGACATGAAATGGAAACCGAGAAGTTTCCAAACTGGAGATCTCGTACTAGTAGCCCGAACAATACGTTCACTTCATCGGGCGCAAAAATTATTACCTAAATAAATTGGACCTTTCAAATAGTGTATCGACGCTCTCCAGTAACGTATCTTGTAGAAGATATTCCTGCTGCAAGAAAAAAAAAGAATGGCGACGTTTTTCAGCTCACATTAACCAGTTGCGAATCTTTAGAACACAACAAGAAGGAAATTGGAAGGCCCTAAAGCCCACAGAACTGAAATAAAATAAAATCCTGTGCTACTTAGAGGATAAAATCGTTGCAGATCTATTTTATTGTCTACTTTTTATGTTTTATACCTATAAGCCAGAATATTTGTTTGTATTTAATGTTTTTCGGTTTTCTTGTAAGAAAACACAAGCCCGGAGAGGCCGTGTAAAAAGCTGCGAACGTTTGCCACTTCGTCATCTCGTAGACCGTCAGCTGTCATTGGTTTTCTGAAGAAATGTATAACAACGTAGGCGAAAAGAAGGGAGGCACAGCGAGCTGTTGTTGATTAATTCTAGTTTATTCAATTAAGGCTGTTAGAGATAGAGTTATTCGGTGCGAGTTAAACAAAAACGAAGTTCCATCTTGGTACGTTTATCTATTCTTTAACTAATAAGTTATTAAGTGACAAACGTGTGTTAAATTATGGCGAGTACCTTCATGTAAGTGAATTATGACGAGTACCTTTGCGTGTACCCTTATGTCCTGTTATGTTATATTATTGTTAGTCAGGAAAATATTAGCCGAGCTGATAAGTTCCTTACAGTATATTGACTCGAATGAGAGATTTGGATCAACTGGGGTTACCGTCACCCGCGAAGCACGGTAATTTTGCACCGACTCCAGAAATAGACTTCGTGAGAACGAATCCACCGCTGGTGACGACTAACCCAGCAACACCAGATTTCGTAGCACTTTTTCAAAATTCAAAAGATCGATGAGTGAATCAAATCTCGTGTTCTGTGTCACAACTTGCAGTGGGTTCGACTAATGATACTCCTTTCTCTGGAACGACGTATCCTAGGTGCAGTGGAACAACGCTTTCAAGAGGTCCACCACAAAGATGTTACGCGTTCAGGCTAGCGCATATCGCTTGAAATGTTCCATCACAAAATGGCGCAAGGACACGTAAAGGATATGGCATCGCCCCGCTTTACCCACAATGAAGTTATGGATCGAAAAAATAGAAGAGGTTGCAGCCCTTGTCGAATCGGGTGCTAGGGTTAGCGCAGTTCGGTTAAGTGTTGTTCGCTGGGTTTTCCATGGAAGTCCGGAAGTGTCGTTAGTGAAACTTAAAGGGATCAACAATAGGATGATGCACGTTTAGGGAACCTTGCCATAAATATTCAATTTAAGGTTTGTAAAGATAGGTAAAATAACGGCACTTAAGACAGCGCCGTTGCTCACAAAAATTGGCTGTAGAATAGATAGTCAAAAGTATTACCAGTATAATAATAAGGAAAGAGGGAATTGAAATGGTCTTGGGAAGATCGGAAGAGAGTCATAGTAAAAGTAAAGAAAAGCAATTAAAAAAAACATTTGTCGAGTTGAAAAAGCAAAAAATGTATTAAATGGTGAGGAAAGAAAGTAATGTTGCTATTGAAAAGGAAGAGATCGACGAAACTACTTTAGACAGTAAGAAAAAAAAATTAAAGGTATGTTAGAAATCAGCGAAGATGTTTTGGAATCCCTCTCAAAGCAGTGACTTTCCAAGCGCGTAGTTGGGTGCCGGTGGAAATAGATGGATATCAAGTCATCCCTCCCAATTTTCTCGTTTTGTGAACGGAAAGAAGTCAGAAGAAATTTCCGGCACGGATGTCATAAAATTTAATGCCTGTTCCAAACCAGAGAAAGAGTAGGTTATTCCATCTAGCGCTGTAAACATTGAAAAGGAGAAGTTAATATACCAGTCGTAAATTATGCGCTAACTGAACTGAAACTAAATCGACGTAATTTTTTTGTTCGGCTGAAGTGAAGTGGTACATCATATAGGCACTTGTGATTCTCGGCTAATTCGATCTGCGCCGTACCGTCCTTCGAACGACAAATTATTGCTGATATAGTAGATAAAATGCTTGAAAATGGCATCACAGAAGAGTAGTTTAGCTCGTGAAGCTCATATGTAGTTCATATACGCAAGGCCAAGACAGGAGATCGTTTTGTGTCGTTTCGATGTCGATTATCGTTTCTGTGTCGATTTTCGTCGTCCAAACGAGAATACGAAATGCCACGTCTACCCTTTTCCAATAATTGATGACGGTGTCAGCCGACTGGTGGAGGCATATTTTATTCTTTTGTTTAGATTTCATAAGTGGCTATTGGCAATTACGAGGTTGCGAAAGAAGCTCAAGAGAAGATGGCCTTTGTTACACCCGACGGTCTTACCTTTTAGTCTAAATTATGCTTCAGCAACGTTTCAGCGTCTTATGGATAAAGTGTTGGCTGGATTAAAGTGGCATACAGTACCCGCCGTGTCCGAACACTTAGGAATTTTGGGACTATTTGACATAGCGTCTTATGGCGATAAGTGCTAAGCACATATGGAAAAGTGGGACAGTGAAAATGACGATTTCAAAAATAAAGAAATTTTTGGTGTTAATTAAGTATGAGCTATCGCGCAGAGGTTTTTAAAATGTACTTTCTGTAAGATTAGTTACCTCTACTGACTAGCTTGCTAGTAAACAAGCATCCAAACACCGCGTTCAGCTTATGGGATGCTTAATGACACTACCCGAGGCTCTATTATAGTTTGAGGCGAAATATGAGCAAATGGCATATCAATATTGTAAAGAATTGATCGATTTGTGGACAAAACGGCCTACCATAATATCCTGATCCAACAGGCTATTCCAGCATGATTTTCCTTAACCAGAAAACGTTTGGTTTTCCAGAAGGACAACGATCCAATACATGCTTCGAGACTCTGCAGGGGATATTTACTGTGTAAAGAATATAAAGGTATGCAACTCACGGGTGTTGTTACTTGAAGTTCCGCTTTTTGTTACTACAAAATTTATACTTAAACGACGATGGAATGAAGTAGATAAAGTAGTTATTAATTTTAGCTTGCACTATTTCCATTCAGGCATCCTACAGCGTATGGTCTGGCCACCGCTAAGCCTAGATCTCATTCCAACAGAGCAGGTCTGTGAACTGCCACGTTATCTATATGCCAAAAGTAAGAAATTTTAAAAATTCGGAAATGCAAAGTTCTAACTTAGGCTGGCTTATTTTCCAACAACGTGAGAGGGTTCGTCCACTAAAGTGGGGTTGACCAGAGGTGAGAGATTTTGGGATTCAGTGATAGAAATAGCATTTTGGGAGCTATTGTAAAGCATCTTCACGTGTGGGAAGATGGACTTTACGGAATTAAGACAATAAGAGAATGCACTGAACTCAAGAGGCGTTTTACCCACAATGATGTATGTGTTTATTACAAGCTAAGACATAAGAATTAAAAAGACAAGAGAACAAAAGATAAGAAGAAACATTTGAGAAACAAGTTAAAGAAGAAACAATTAGAACGGGGTCTTACCGTGATTACACGAGTATAGGGATGGAAGAATAACGATACGAAACGAACGCTTCACCGTTCTCCTCACAAGAAATACGAAAAAGGGAGCAAGAAATAAAGGGAAACTAGTCAATCGGGTCTCGCGGATACAGTTAAATCGGAGCAAGTTTGACTTTACTGATCAAGTCACAAAACATTAACTACTACACAATACTACTAATAAAGGCGAGGGAAAACTGCTTTAAGGCAACTAGTCGGCACGGCTGCAACAACTTGTCTGATCTCCGTCAACAGCTAGGTTCATCACGAAACTTTGCATATTGCAAAAAGTGGCGTGATTGGGCGGAGCTTGTGCACTCACGCGGCAGCCAATTAAAAGATGCCGTTCGACGTGGCGTGATGTTGGGGACGTATCGTCTGCTTGAGTCATCTGCAGGTGTTTATCTGGGTCAGCTGAACTGCGCATATGATGTTGCATTTGCCATGTCCAGACTTGTGTTTTCTACTGAAGCAAAAGCGAGAAAAGTTAAAGTAATATAGTCGGCTTCTTTACATCACTCCTGGCGGCGTGAGATTACGTCCCGTAATCAGAGTTGATGCATCGGAATCGATTCGGGGCCTGTAGCTCTTGGACTATCGGAAGGGCAACAGCATATAACCCAGCATATAACCCATTGCATTAACCTGATTTGATTTGCCAATTCATTTTTATGGTTAGTGAGCTGGTCTCGAATATATTGTATATTCGCGGGTACGTTTAAGTTTTCGTTGATAGGTGGCGCTGGGGTCACCACGGCAGTTGTAAAGTTTTCCATGATGGCCGCCGTCTCAACAGTGAGTTGTGATTGGCCGGTGATCCCAAACGATGAAGTCCTATTGGAGCAATTAGTCTGCATGGAAGCACAGCGTTGTATAGGCTTCAAATGAAAATCAAGTTGTTTGGCGTCATCCTGGAGCCTGAAAATCATTCAGGCTCGTCACCCGGGAGACGAACCAGTGTACCTATTCCATCTTCTACTAGTCGGGTTTTCGGTTTAGTCTTCTGTGTATAGGTTTTATCCCAAATCAGTGTTAGGTGATTATGTGATAAATTTCCAGTCGTGGCTGAAGCTGTTCCGATCGGTGTTGCAAAATCGGCGTCTTCGTGTTGCTGAAAAAGTTGTACTTTCTCCAGAACACAGTTTATAATTTCAGAATCAATTGTTTGTAACCAATATCCGAAAATGTCAGGTTCACGGTCAAATACAAATTTATCGTCTGAAAAAGTCAGTTGATTTTCGTCACATCGTTTATGGTTAATCATCTCATTACACTCGGCGGGTGAAGTATCAATCGAAATTTTATCCGGCACTACCACTAATTGACCGAAAAAGTTCATGGTGATGCGCCGTATATTCTTCCATCTTGCGCAAATATATCCGGGAAATTTAGCCGCGGCACGTTCTTCACTATAAATTGCATATTTCACCTTCACGGCTTTATTATCAGGCGCAATCGGCTGACAGTCATCGTCGGAGAATTGAAGTATTCCCCGTTTTAGTGGTTCGGAACAGTCGCATACAGTTGTTTGAAATGCCTGCGGGTGTAACCAGTAAAGGCTTAACAACAGTATGAATGGAATCGGCGACATTTTCTATAGACGGCAACATAGAGTAAACATTACAATCAAGTTAAGCAGCGTATCATATAGATAAAAACATTTCATGACATCATGTGGGTTTCTTAAAACTAAGTAGGGTAATATAAAAGAAGGTAAAATAGAAAGTAAAAGCGGAAAAGTATATATGACGGCAATTGAAAAAGGTCAACGATCTCCCGTCGGCCTTTAAACAGTTGCCGATGGTCGCGCGCGGGTAAAAATACGCATGTAGGGCATGGAAAAACGCGTTTTATCGGTATAAAAGGGAATATTTTTATATCAAGACCGGTGTCATTAGGAAGAGGAAAAGACAATCTCAATGAAATAAAAGAAAAATCTGGGAAATAATGGATCATGTGGACAAGAGAAGAAAAAGATACAGGTTACAATTTAAAGACGGAAAGGCACATAGGGACCATTTCATTTGGTTAAACAAAGGGCGGATACAGATAGGGTAAAAGGCAAGTGATATACGAGAAAGGGGAAAAAGGGCGCGCTTGGTGGGCTTGAAGGGTACATTTTTGCTAAGCTCAACGCAATGCGTAACACAGGTGTTAATAGCTCAGTGACAGAGCGCTCAGCTACGATGCTGGAGGTCTGAGGATCGATTCCTCAGTAGGATTAGATAAAACATCCGAATTTAAACGTGCGAAACTACTCAAAAGATGACAATTCATGCAATACGATGAAGAGAGAACGACGCGAAATCTAGCTTTTATTTTCTAAGTCCCACACATGAGGAATGGTATGGGAAAAGAAACAAAATGGCGCTAAAAAGGGGACAAGACATATGGCGAACAAGAAGAAGCGGGTCGCGCGAGACAAGAGAAATTTGTCTCAGACACAAGAGGTTGGGGTAGAATAGGCGTTTTCTAACGGGGATATAAAATCTGGGGAGCTTATGCCTTCGGTTTGTCATATGCGAGAAGGACCAAAAGGAGAGAGAAAACGAACTGAATGAAATGAGAGAATCGAAAAGCTAAAAGGAGAAAAAGGAGAAGAAGAAGGGGAAAAAAAACTTAGAGGGAAGTTTCAGAAAACTCTGATTCTTATAGTAAAGCCTAACACAGGGAATATCTTTTCTCATGCGCCGCTATAGGGAGAGCCCTTTCCTTTTTATTTTCATTTTTTTTTCTCTTTTCCTATCACAAGATGGAACGCGCAATAGATATTAAAAATAAGAGCGGGCGAATATCGTTGTTAGCTGGGTGTATTGTTGGGCAGGAAACATATGGCAACACACGGAGATATTTGGGATTACAAGGAAAGGCAATATTTAATTTTCTTCCGAAGGCGGTTTGGGGCGGCGAGTTTCCGGATCCAAATCAAGAATCGAAGTGAACACTTCGGTTGCTCGGTGCCATTCTTCTCGCTCGAGGAGCTGGACGAGTTCTTCTGTCCGAGCTCTCGTTAACCTGGCTATTCTCCAGCGGTTTTGGAGATCGTGCTGGAGATTTCTCAAACTAGGTCCGGATGGGCGCCGGGTGTCGACCGCTCCCGCTCCCGGTCCTTTTCCTCCACTGTTGAAGAGGTGCTGGTAGCTTCCATCACTACCACGTAATTCTCGGTGTTGTTGTCACGGCGAAATCGCTTAAAAAGGGGTAATGACGGTCTCCGCGAGTCATCTTCGGCCATCTTGTGAAGTCGTTGGGTCACCGTTTACAGATGGACTAGCGCTGACGACCGGCAGCGTTGATGAATCAAAAGTGAAGGTCCTGCGTTCAAGACGCGTTGACTTATATCGTCAAACCTTCCATTTGTAGTTCTTCGGCTGCTCTTATTGTTTTTCTTGTTAAAAAGTCCGAGTTTTAACACTAAGTCTCTTGAGGCGTCACTCGATTGTTTTAACAGGTGTCAGTTGCTTGACGTGGTCTTGAGGGGAATTATTTATTGCTGTGAAGGGTCGGATAGCGTTCCTCCAAGGGCGCATCACGGCTCGTTTTTCTTCCATGCCTTTTTACAGTTAGTTTACTACCATTTATTAATTGGGGAAAGGGAAAGAAGAAAAGTGAAGGAAGAGTGACGAAGTGTTGTGCTTCTATAAGCGAGTGTGGTTAATTATGCGTGATGAAGATATCAACTGATGAGAGATTCGGAATAACGGCATATGCTGTACGGTTTAATGTTATAGCTTCTGACTACGACTCGGGAGTACTAGTTTCGAATCACGCCGTGACCTTGACTAAAAATTCACTGGAAGATTCCTCAAGAGCTGGCGGAAGCGAATTAATTCATAATTATTCTACTGTGATTGAATTATTATTAAATATTTTAAGTTTTATTCCTGGTTTGGTTTGAAATGGCTTTGGTATTTAAGATAGGTTGGACATATGTCTATACGCTGTAGCGATATAGCCCTCGACCACCACTCGGGCGTCTCGGGTTCGAGCCCCGTCTCAGCCGTTGTTGAAATACCCTTACCAAGGATGTGTTTTCCCTTCTTTTCTTGGTTTTCTTTAAGAGAAAATTATTGTTTTAAATGGCAGATAAAAGATGCAAATCATAATTTCATTTTACTATCTTTTATTTCATTCATATCTGAATGCTCTATTTTACTCTCGTATTTAAACTCCTTCTATTTGTAGAGAAAGCTAGCCAAGATATATCCAATTCTACTTGTTTATTCATAGCGTAAAGATAGGGAGTATAATGTGAAAGGGGGGAAAAACTTTGGGATATAGCTCTATACTAAGGGGAATAAGCACATTGCTACTGGGGGAGTAAATAGAGATTGTCCTTGTCGTCGTTGGTCCTTTTCGTTCCTTTTCCTTCATGGTGTGTTCAAAGGGGGGTGTGAGGGCCGTCGCGCCTCTGACGCTTTCGACCTGTGTCCCACGAGTCCGGCGACCAGTTGAACAGAGGGGGTGTCGCTTAACGGGATCCAAGTCTAAAATGAGTTTTAGGGTGTCGACCGCTCCTCCCCAATCCTCGGCGTAAAGATCAGCGTTCAATTTACGGGTGAGCGAGGCCGTACGTTCTTCGACACGGCGCTCGTAACGTTGACGTTCGATCTCCCATGATTCCATGTCGTCAGGCTCCGGGGACCGTGGCGTCTGGCTAACCTCGACCGTCTTCTCCGGGAGCTGCGTCCAATCGTACACCAGGACGGAAACCATCGGTGTCATCACTTTGGCGGCCTGGTCATCGGCGCTTAGCCATTCTGAAACGGCCTGGTCTTGCGGATTGTTAGAATTGGCGCACGGGTCCATTCTTGATTTTCTAGCAGAGTTGAAATTCGGAGCACTGACTGTTCGGACTAAACTCAACAAGTGTTGGGAGCGTTGTGAAGCCACTTTGAAATTTCTTGCTGTTAAATACATGGTGGTTCGTTATGTGATCGTTGACTTTGTTTCTTAGTAAGGGCCTCTAATTTCTAGAACGTATTGGTAGTCTTCGATTTCTTTGCGGGCGTCCGGTAGCATTTTGGGATGGCAATTTTTCTGATTGATTGATGGCAGGCGCCAGCTGTCGAGCCTCGGATTCGCGATTTATTGCAACTGCGTTGTTTTCGGGGAATGGTGTGGTATCATGTTGATTACTAAACGCATCTTCAGAAATTGAGCTATCACCGTCTGAATTGTGTATTTCTTGGATTTCGCTGTCGATATGCGAATGTTGTTTATTGTTTTGGTTGTCGGCCATTTGCAATACCGCTGATTCCAATATCGCCGTTTCCACTTCCGCACTTTCCACATCCACATTTTCCACGGCCTCTGCTTCCAAGGGTTCCAATTCCACGTTGTCCAATTCACTCGTGTTTGGCTCCATATCTTCCGCAATTTCCATTGTTTGGGTCGAAATCGATTTATGGAATCGATTCTCGAACTTCGAAGGCGTCTCGATAGGGGGACAATGTTCGTCTTTCCAATTGTTTCTCGCAAATGAAGGTAATATTGCTCCCTGTTTGGATGCTAGCTACCTTTAAGCGTGACAGGCAATCTGCGTTTTGATGAACACGTCCCGGCCTATATTTTAATTCATAATTCGTTGCGGTCAATAGTATAGCCCATCTTCCTAATCGACCATTATTATCCTTTTGTTCTTTAAGCCATTGCAAGGGACACTGATAATTTCAAAAGGTTTATCCAATAGGTAGTGCCTAAAATGCTTGATGGCATCTACGACCGCTAAGGCTTCCTTCTCTGTCGTACTATAATTCGATTCTGCTTTTGTCAACTGTCTACTGGAGTGGGCTATGGGGTGTTCCTGGCCATTTTGAATTTGGGATAGCACTGCTCCAATGCCGTAATCGCAGGCATCCGTGAAAAGTATAAATTTTTCATTGAAATTGGGATAAGCAAGAACCGGTGGCGTTACTAGAGAATTGCGCAATTTCTCGAAAGCAACTTGTTCTTCGGGTCCCCAATTAAAAGGTTTTCTGCTAAGATCTTTATGGGTTAATCTAGTCAACGGTTTAGCAATTGCTCCAAAATCCTTAATAAATCTTCTGTAGTATCCGGCTAATCCGAGAAATGATCTGACTTCATCGACTGAAGTCGGTGTTTTATAGTCCACTATTCTATCGATTTTACTCGGATCAGGTTTAATGCCATCAGTCGATATTACGTGACCTAGATAATTAACTGAGCGTTTAATAAACTGGCATTTCTTGAGTTTTAACTTTAGATTGGCATCCCGCAATAATTCAAAAATTTCACGGATGTCACGTAAATGATCTTCGAAGGTATCCGAAAATATTATAACATCATCCAAATAAACTAATGCTTTACGTCATAAGACGTCTCTCAGTACATAATTCATTAGTCGTTGGAACGTAGCGGGTGCATTGCACAAGCCAAATGCCATTCGTTTAAATTCGTAGAGGTTGTTTTCCACTACAAACGCTGTTTTTTCGATAGCTGGATCATCAATTTGAATTTGCCAATAGCCTGAAGCCAAATCGAGGGTTGTGAAAAATTTCTTTCCGTATAGTTTATCTAAAGTTTCGTCTATCCTAGGCATAGGGAAAGAATCTTTTTTAGTAATACTATTTAATTTGCGATAATCGACACAAAACCTTACTTCTCCACATTTCTTTTCTACTAAAACCACGGGTGAAGCCCATGGGGAATGTGAGTATTGGATTACATCTGCATCGAGCATTTCTTGTATTTTATCATCTAATAATTTCCTTTGGTTATTTGTTACTCTGTATGGGCGTTGTCTAATGGGGCCTCTTCCTTGTGTATCGATCGTATGTTTTATAAGGTTGGTGTTTCCTAATTCTGAATCTTTGGACGCGAACAAGTCGTGAATGTCGGTTAATAATTTTGAAAGCGGTGCTTGAAATTCAGGATCTACTTCTGCAATTAAAACTGGCTCAGTTTCTGCTTTAGGATTATCGTCCAATTTCGCTAAAGAAATTTTTCCGATAACATTACCAATTATTTCAATTACGCCTAATTTAGGGTTTCTAGGAATTTTGATTTGATGTAATGAATGATTCTCGACCAAAATTTTATATGTTCCATCGAAGACCAAAATTTTAATTTTAAGTCTTCGATATAAATGCCTGCTGGCAAATCTTTTGCTGGGGTAAATATAAATGCTGTATTAGGTGGGACATACGGAAATGAACCTTTCATTTGCGCTGCAACTAATATCGACGTCTGACGAAATAGCGTCGTCTTTTTGACCGTAGTAACTGCCATGTCGGGTACCCTAGAGATGGCTGATCCCTGCTCATCCCTCGCTAGGTAAATGCTCCTGGCTTCTCCGTCAAGCCGAAATCCGTGCTTCTGGATTGCATCCCATCCAAGGATACAGTCTTCAGAAACACCATTAGTAACAATAAATTCTTGCTTAAAAACTGCTTCTCCGTATCATACGGGTAATATAACTCTTCCCAGCGTATGTAATTTCTTCTCCCCTACATCATATAAATCGAAGTCAAGCTGACTGCAGATCACCTGACCTCTAGGGGGTAACTTATTAAATAATCTCTCATGGATAATACTTTTAGACGCGCCTGTGTCAAATAATGCTTGTAACGGGATCTGAAAAATTTTCAATGGAATTCTAGGGGTCGATTCATTCGTAATAGTGGTTATTTTTGCGACTTGTCGGGGTTTAATATGAGGCTCGTTACCAACTGACCCGAAGCTACAGTTGATAGCTACTGGTTTTCCTGACGCTGAGGGGGACCTGGAATGTTAGGTCTTTGAGAGCTTCTGAATTTCGGACAATTATTAGATCTATGACCAACTTCGCGACAAGAATAGCAGATGGGAGGCTGTGCCGGTTCAAGACTCTGACGTTGAAATTGACGACAATGGGACTGCGTGTGGCCACGGTAACCACAAAAATTACAAGTTATTACTTGCCGATCTGATCTGTTATAATTATTATTATTATGTGGCCCCTAGTAGGAGGGTGTGGCTGGCGCAGGTCTATTTGGAAATCGAGCCGGTAGGTATTGGTAAGGATTAGGATTGTTATTGTTATTATTACAACTGTTATTGGGGCGATGCTGGGGAGGCCTCCAGTTCCTATCTTGATTAGCGTCATTCGATTGGAATGAAACTTGTTTCTTATAGGGAGCGTCTGGTGGAGCAGGAGAATAATCTTTCCTATCTTGCTGGAGTTGTTTTACAGCCTGTGTGAGCTCGTGAAGCACATCATTAATCTCATCTTTATCCGACTTTGGATTAACCTCTTGCTTGTGGCTATGACGAATATTGGCAACGGCACTGTTTTCAATTTCGTTCTGGTCAATTAACATTTCCTTAAGTTCTTTTAATTCCGAATCTTTTGTGCTAAATGACTCGTCAATAGCCCTAACAAATTTATGCTTCGCATGGTCTGTTTCCAAGGCTTCCAGCCGAACGGCATAAACGCGAGTTGCTGCTACGACCTCGTGAAAATCTCTGAATTCCTTATATCTGACCTTAGCTTGCAATTTTGAATCTAATCCTTCAATAAATGTCTGCATGAGAATAACTGCGAAAGATTTTTCCATATAACCACCAGGATATGCCTTTTTAAAAATTTCCTGCAAACGATGAGCATAATCTACAATTTTTTCTCCAGGCTTACGTGGCTTTATTGAATTTCCTAATGTAAACATCAACATTTTCATCCCCGTGGAAGTGATCGAGCAAGGCTTCTTTAATGGAATTATAATTGTACCGATGTTTCTTGATTATGGGTTGTATGACTGAAAAAGCTTTATCCGTTAATTTTGCACGCAGCATCTGTACAATTTTTCCTTCAGACCATCCTGCCCCATCAACTATGCTCTCAAAAGATTCTAACCAAGAGTCAAAGCGAGAAATTGGACTACCGGAAAAAGAAGGAAGTAATTGCAATCGCGAAAAGGTATGCTGGTTGTTTTGTAAATCGTTTAAATCATTGACTGTAGCTGCTCTGGTAGGGGAATAAGAGTAAGCCATATTGTTGGTAAACAAAGTTATACGGGAATTATGGGCTTTACGATGCCGAGTTGTGCGGTCCCTGGGACGCGGTTCGAAATTGGTCGGGACTCGCCAAGGTTTTGATCAGCTAGTTGTATCGACGGTTTCGGAATCGTAGTCGTCCTGTCTGGCGCTTGTTTGTCGGTTCCTACGATGTCTGACGCTCTAGAGTGGACTGCAGTTCGTCCTGGTTCTCCTGAATGGATGATAGGAATTGTTTCAATTGTTTGGCGGTCTGGGTGAGGACTTCTTTGTAGATGATCGATAGTTGCTTGTGGCACGGCCGTGTCACCCTACTGAACTGGCTCAATTTGTTCCCCAGCGATATCAGTTCCGGTAACACGGGTTTCAGGCTTGTTATGGATTGTAGCTTTCTCAGGAACGAGACTAGGTTTAGTAAGTCCGTTAGGAGATTCAGTTGAAAGTCCAACAAAGTTTCCCCCAGATGGGTCGAAAATTCCGATATTTCCAGGATGAGAAACTCGTATTGTCCCTCCTCCTTGCTGTTGAGTGTCGCCTGCCTGGGAACTAAGTTGAATAGGTTCTTGTCCTTCGCTGGCACGAGTGTCTGCAATTCGGTTATGCTGTACGTCTATCCCAACAGGGACGTTGTAAACTGCCTCGCATACGTCGTAAAGGACGTCGTCAGCTCGGATGCTTGTCGATCTGCCTTCCGCGTTGTCTTCTTTATCTGCCCACCGGCTCTCACTTCTTGTATCGCGGTTAAGTATTTCAGGAATATCGTTGGTGTTTCCACGTCCGTCAGCAGCTGTCGTTTGTCCTGCGGTCGGCGCTTCAGCCCGAAATCGTTTAGCAGCCGGATCAGCTGGTCCCAGACTTTCGTATCGGGTGACTGGAAATCTAGCTCCCTCTCCTTGAGGCACTTGAGTGCTAGTATCAGCGATGGAATTGGACTTGACGGTGTCGGAAATACTCTGGCCGGGTTGCTCTGAATTTCGTGGTATAGGTGATGGAGACTCAAGTTGAGGTGATCCATCGCTGGGCTCTTCTTCCGGAAAAAGCTCAGAAGTGTGCATGAGAGAAAACTGGTCTTTGATTCACTTTTCTCAGGTGTTTTTGCAGGAGAAAAGCGTGAAGCCAATCTAGCATAAACGGACGGTGGCTTTTGTGTGGTTACAGCTGTACTTTTACCACGTGCCCAAATTTTCCTATTAGCGGTCTTATCAAATGGAGCTACTTCTTCGTAAGCGGGATTCGATCTTAATTTACGTAACTGAGTATTGTCCTTCGGTATTTTATGTTTCAAAACGGGAGAAGCTGACTTCTTAATGGCCTCGGTTTCTACCTCTGACGTTTTGCAACTCTGAAACTTATCTGACGTAGGCAAGGCACGAGCTGATAATTTCTCAAAATCAATTAACTTGGAAATTGTGTCGTTGTTAATCTGTACCTCTGGTGTTAGGGAAACAAGTGGAGTGCTTGCAGGAGTACGAGGAATCTTATGTCCGCCAGTAATAACATCATCCATCATTGTGATCGAGTTCGAAAAACCGCTGCCACCATAATGTAAAGCATCTTCCCGTGTGGGAAGATGGACTTTACGGAATTAAGACAATAAGAGAATGCACTGAACTCAAGAGGCGTTTTACCCACAATGATGTATGTGTTTATTACAAGCTAAGACATAAGAATTAAAAAGACAAGAGAACAAAAGATAAGAAGAAACATTTGAGAAACAAGTTAAAGAAGAAAGAATTAGAACGGGGTCTTACCGTGATTACACGAGTATAGGGATGGAAGAATAACGATACGAAACGAACGCTTCACCGTTCTCCTCACAAGCAATACGAAAAAGGGAGCACGAAATAAAGGGAAACTAGTCAAACGGGTCTCGCGGATACAGTTAAATCGGAGCAAGTTTGACTTTACTGATCAAGTCACAAAACATTAACTACTACACAATACTACTAATAAAGGCGAGGGAAAACTGCTTTAAGGCAACTAGTCGGCACGGCTGCAACAACTTGTCTGATCTCCGTCAACAGCTAGGTTCATCACGAAACTTTGCATATTGCAAAAAGTGGCGTGATTGGGCGGAGCTTGTGCACTCACGCGGCAGCCAATTAAAAGATGCCGTTTGACGTGGCGTGATGTTGGGGACGTATCGTCTGCTTGAGTCAGCTGCAGGTGTTTATCTGGGAAGCTGAACTTCGCATATGATGTTGCATTTGCCATGTCCAGACTTGTGTTTTCTACTGATGCAAAAGCGAGAAAAGTTAGAGTAATATAGTCGGCTTCGTTACACTATCAACATCTTTTCTAGTGGAAGGTTGTCGTACAACATAGGGGCCGATTTGCAATGAAGAGACTGGCAGTGTCTCATTAGTAAAATTGTCCCCGGTTGTATCTGCTACTGCAGATCCACCGTCTTCAGATAAAATAATCCTTACCATTCTAGAATAACCAATTATAAAACAAATTAGCGTTATAAGAAGCAACTAGAAAGTAGTAACTGAAATTTATCTTTCTTGAATATCATAAGTAGAATTAATAATATTCTTATAAATAACTTGACTGGATTGGTTTTGGCCATAGTGTGGTTGAAGGAGCGTGAGACTCATCTTGTGCAGAGTAAGTAGTCTTCCTGTTGGAGAGTTAGAGCTCGCCAAAACCGTCTCTTTTAAAAGCAATTGTTTTCGATTAATCATTTTTCTTTTCTCTTCCCTGTACAACCGCGTGGAGAGGCAACATTTTGGTGCTTCGACCGGGAAATCGAAACTCGGTACGGCGGCCATCACTACGCGGTCGGCGTAGTCGTATCTATAAAATCGCCAACAAGCTTCACGCCTCGCTCAGCACAATCATTTGTTACTTCGAGTTGGTTTGCGAAATTTTTCACTGTCTGGTAGTCGCTAATTAGTTCCCAATATTCAATCGGAAGCTGCATCCAGTCTTGCTTATTTTCCAGTTTCAGTAGCTTGAAAACTAACCAAGAATTCGGGCCTATCAACGAAATCAAATTATCTAGAGATTCTAATTTAGGAAATATTGGTTTTGATAGGGAAAATTCAGCTGGCCGTGGAAAATTGTATAGTTTTTTCGCCATTAAACTACGTAAAAATTTTGGAAGATCTCCGTTGAATATAGAGAGCACAACTAATTCTTCGGTAAGATACCTTAAGAGTCCAATAAATGTTGCCAGTTGGTGAACTGATCTTCGATCCTCAGCGTCCATTTGAATTCTGTTTGATAGCAATTCCATCTTGAGAAGATAGATTGATTTACTCATAAAGCGCGCATGATGAAAGGCATCGGGTTTTTAAAAAGAAAATTTCTTATTTCCTGGCAGTTGTCCACCCAACCAGATTAAACTTAATTCGGCCAATTCTTTAAAGTCCGCCCTCGGAAAAGTTCCTTTTTCACCGACAAATTCTAACCAGGCTTTGCTGGCCTTAGCTTGCATCAAAAGTTCAGAAGATTCGTCACTTGGCCATACAAATACTTCCATAAATCGGAATATATTAAGCAATCCAAAATTAATAATATTAAGCAACAAATTCTTACCGAGATCGCTTGTGTCATGATTAACGTCACCCCATAAGCTATTGAACCACTTAATTAAAACATCTTCAGGACCTGTCCGATCTCCAAATAGCGATTTAAATGCATGTTTTACATGAAGTTCCATCATATGATGACGACAAGCCAACCACAGCAATCTGCGCTTGAGTTCTTGCTGAATTAGAATTGCACAACCAGCACGGACACCAGTGTTGCTAGCGGTTGTATCAAAGCAAAATCCAACTAGAGAATCTTTAACTTGCCATGCTTCACTCAATAGCAGCTTTCATTTGAGAAACTCCAGTTGAATTTTCCATTGGTGGGATTCCAATAAGTTTAGGGCTAGCACTCATAAACTTATGGTTATTGTAAGGACTTCAAGCTCAACTCAACTCGCATATTGTCCTTGCTATCTTTCTACCTCAGTCGACCTTTTCGCTACGGTCTCCCCTTTTATTACCTTTTTCCGGTTGACCGAGGTGTCAACGACACCAAGCTTATCTGCTAACCTCATTTCCCTTTTGACACCGTTTCGCTGCTTTATTACCCACGCTAACCTTAGCGTCCCGAAGCAAAAGCGCGGTATAAAACCCCCGCCCGAGCTTCCCAAAAGGGAGTCCTCCTATAGCCATCACACGGACTAGCTGTGAATTTTGTAATGTCTTGGTACCGATTTTTAAAATAAACTGAAACTCCGAAACGCAACTATTCAATTGTTGCATTATAATTAAAGAAAAACTATACACAACTTATGTTTAGCCATTTGATGCACCACTTACGAGTAACGCTACTCGTTCTTCTTTCTTTGCCGATAAGAATTCGATAAGTTTTGAATCCCGCTTTGCGTTACGTTCTCGTGCTGAATTTCAATGCCGCCAAACTGATGCAACAGATAATGGAAAGTCGTCATCTGAACCACCATTTGTGCAGATTATGCTTGATTGCACTAGAAGTTGCTATCGAACAGACAATCCACAGCGGTCAGACACTGGAGTAGGAACTCAGATAAATTGATTGGCTGAATTTCAATGGGGATAGTTGGTGACTTTTTTTTCTTTTTTTTATCCGGCGGATTGAATATGTCTTCGACTTCGTCAGTCGGGTCTGAAATTTCACCTTCGCTATATTCCACTAATTGATTGCGAATGTCTTCCTCATTTAAATTTGCATTCGATCTCTTTTTATTTAGTTGGAGCCTCAATTCTTTCCTGGTTTCGAAATCAACGTCTGTCTCATCAGTCCCAACTTTAATTACTAAATTTCTCTCATTTTTTTGATCAACTAGAAAAGCCCAATCTTTTTTCCAGTTAGGATTACGTGATCGGGTCAGTTGCTTGTAACAATCAGAAACCGAAATATCAAAGAGCGAATCAAGTTCGTTTAAAAAAGTTTCAACTCTCTGTAGCATGCTTGTTTTTTTCTGTTTACTTAAATTAGTCTTAAGGGCAATCACCTTTAAACAACGATACTTCTTGAAGTAAGAGACAAGCTGATTTAAAAGTTGCAAATCTTTTTAATGGGTAAAATAGTTTTTCCCCAAACTTCTTTTACTTCTTCTAGAACCATTTTAGAAACATTTCTCACAGTTTCGTTCTGGTTTCCCATTCTATGATAATTATACCTTTCAAGAATTTTTCTCCATAATGGCAACTGATTACATTTTGCTAAGCTATTAACTTCACACGAATTAATTACCCAATTTCTCCTTCGAAGCTGCATTTTCAACACAAGGGATAGAGTCACAGCGATTAGAAACTGAAAGTTGTTTGAAACAACAAGCCATGGGGCAGACGAATTCCAACATTTTCGCGCCCTTTTTGTGTAAGGCTAAAGCGACCTATATTCTTTTGATTACTGGCATCCCAAAAATTATTACGATGAGGTTAAAATTTAGAGTAGTTTACCATCATACAATAATTTATTATCCTTCCGAAGTACATAATTTTCAATAAAATATTTTAGGCGCAATTAATTTTAATGCTTTAAAAGTGGGCTTTAGAGCTATTTTTTTAAATCTGGCAACATAAGAAAACAAAATTAAAGAAATAAAAAAATAACTTAGGCTATCTAATGTATAAGGAACGAGAAAAAAAGTACATGGGTCAATTTGAAGATTTTTCGGAAATGAAACACCCTACTGTACCCCTACACCAGCTGTTCAGTTTGCTCAGCCTTACTGATCGTCAGCTGTGTTTTCCGTTAGGTGCCCAGTCTGTCCAGCCTTACTGGCCCGTCAGCTATACCCTACACCAGCTGTCTAGTTGCTCCAGCCTCATTGCCCGTCAGCTATACCCTCCGTCACTAGGTGTCCAGCCTTTCCAGCCTCACTGGCCCGTCAGCTGTACCCTACACCAGCTGTCCAGTTTGTCCAGCCTTACTGGCCCGTAAGCTGTGTTTCCGTTACCAGGTGTTCAGCCTGTCCAGCCTTACTGGCCCGTCAGTTGTTCCCTATCTAGCTGTCCAGCTTGTCAGACTTACTGATCGTCAGTTGGATCTTCCGTCACTGCCCGTCCAGCTTGACCAGACTTACTGATCGTCAGCTGGAACTTCCGTCACTGCCCGTCTAGTCTCTCCGACCTTTCCGTCGTCCGTCAAGTGATATTTATCACCAGTTGCCCAGCCCATCTAGTCTTAAAGCCCGGCCGGCTGGCAACCAGCAACATTCCGCGCAAATTCAACAGCGCCAAGAGGAAGAAGGCGGACAAGTTACTGCGTAACAAGAAAAGGATTGCGGAAGCCCTTCATCGTATTCAGGTCCAGCAAGCGACCGCTTCCAACATTACTACAGTTACTGCTGCTAGTGCTTCTGAAGAACAAGATAGTGAATCGCGACCACTCTAGCTGACTTCATACCGCCATCGAATCCTAGACAGGTCTTCTTTCACCCGTACGATCCGTGGCCTGATTCGAGGATAAGAGAGCTTGACGAATATAAACGTCGCGTTGAGAGTGAAAGAAAACAGCGAGAGCTTCGAAACGAGATGGACTGACAACGATTAAGCGGCGCCATCATGCGACGACAACTGGCCGAACTTACTGCAGATGAGCAGCCTGGGCCAACACGATGGACGATCCTCGCAATTGGCCGATGTTCATACAGATGTTTAAGGATTTCGTCCACGATGCCGTGTGTTCTGACGCAAAACGCATCGCCCATCTGTATGACGCGCAAACACCGACCATTAGGAAGAACATCGGAGGAGCTCTTCTCAACCCGGGACTTTACCAACATACGCTAAACGAACTTCAACGGAGATACGGAAACCCGCAGATTGTCTCCCAAGCCTGCACTTCATCGCGTCTCAAGCTACGGCCGTTTAGAGACAACGATTTCAGTGCCCTTCGGGCTTTCTCAGCCGATCTCCACTCCGTGGTAGCAGCTCTAAAATTAGGAGGATACGGAATGGAACTTTACAGTCACACCACGCTTTCGCAGCTGATTTCTAAGCTCCCTCCAACATTGAAGAGTCGATGGGGCGAGAAGAGTTGGGCAATGCAACTCACATCCATTGAAGACTTAGACCAATGGCTCGACGGAGTTGCAATGGCTGAACAATCTATCCGAGCGAGTTCGATCGAAACTCCTCATAGACAGCACATTAAACCATCGGAGGAGAAACGTCGTACTCCACATAAACCGAACGTATTCAACACTACGTCCGTAACCCTCCCGAAATCGAACAACGACGAGGCAGCTTCTAGATGTAAGGGGTGCACACCGCCTGAAGGACTGCAGAAAATATAGAGACATTCCCGTGGAGAAAAGAGCGCAAATCGTGAAGGAAGCCAATTTGTGCCTTCTTTGCTTAGGCAGCGACCACCTTAGCAGAGCGTGCCCCCGTACCGAACGTTGCTCGAAGCCCGACTGCGATGGCATCCATCACCCACTTTTGCACGGCGCTCCACGGCTCTACCCTCAAAGGACGGGTCCAGTATCAGCGACTATGAAATTCTCCGGTTCCGTCGCAACCAAATCGGCAGGTAGCCGCACTTTACTACCGATTGTTCCTGTGACCCTGAAGGCCAACGGCAATGAGTACCCACTCTATGCGCTCCTCGACCCTGGAAGCGAAATATCCGTAATAAGGGGTAAGACTGCGGCTCTGATCAATCTACGAGGCAAAGTTGAACGAGTTAAAACGAGAACGGTAAACGGTGAAACTAAATCTGTCGATCGTAAAATCGTCAATTTCAGTGTCACTTCAATTGACGGCCGCTTCTCCTTTGACATCTCGGATGCGCACGTGATGGATACTTTCGAACTCGACAAACGTCCGATCAACCTTGCTAGTCTTAGAAAGCAGTGGCCTCACCTCGCTCATGTTCCGGTTCCCTCTACTACAAAGGAGGACGTCGCAATCCTAATCGGTCATGGCCACCCGTCCGCAATCGAAATCTTCGAAACGCACAAAAATTATTTTGACCAACGAGCACCTCGTGCCTACCTGTCAGCATTCGGTTGGTACATTGGAGGGTCAGGCGGAAAACTCAGTGACGACGCTTGCGATTGTTTCCATTCCCCCCTCGAAGAAAGAGGATGTGAAGTTCTTTTACAACAATTCGTCGAGGCTGATACATTCGGCACGAAGCCGAACGTCACTAAACCTATCGGTCGAGAAGAACGGAGGGCGTGGGAGATTCTGAACAACGCTACCAGACATAATGGTGAACGCTACGAGGTCAACCTACTCTGGAAGACGGACAATCCGGACCTCCGAAACAACCTCTTTGTCGCCCAACGTCGCTTCTTTTATCTGGAAAGAAAACTTAGTAAAGACAAGGACCTCGGCATGGTTTATGGGTCGGTCATCAATACCTACATCAACTTGCAACACGCGCACAAGCTGTCCCGAGAGGAGATCAACGCCGGACCCTTCGGTCGAACGTGGTATTGCCCTCATCACCCTGTCTTCAACCCTATTGAATATTTGGATGAGGACCCTATTGTGTTGCGGTTGGGACGCATGAAGTTACAAGAGTAGCCGCAAGATGGGTCCCTGGAACCTCACCGGCCTGTCAAGCTTGACGGGGCAGTCGAGTCGGCGCCGGAGATCACGAAGGTGGAAGAGGGAGCCCTACTTTTTGCCCGGTTGGCTACCCTTCGTGTGCTAGCTCTATATGCTGTAGCTAAGTGTTTCCTTACGTGTATTCTAAGAGTGTTAACCCAACTGAAAATACAGTGTGAGAAACGGGAGTATTGGCCATTTTTGGTCTGTGTTGTGGGTCGCACACCGCTCGGCCCCCACAACAATTGGTGTCAGGAGTGGGATGTGGCCATCGAAAGGTTAAAAGTATATTTTTGACCGCCACAGGTTCCTCGTGCTGTGTTCTTTTGTTAATTTTTTTTTGTTTTTTTCCTCTCGTTCCTTCACGGTGAAATCTTTGTTTTGGTGGGCGTTTTTTGTTAGAGTTGTCAGTTGGTGGGGGCGGCCATTGTACCCCCGCGTTCGTGTTACCTACCCCCCTTAATTAGGTCAGCCATTTCCTTGTGTCGCGGTTTCGTTTTCTCACCTTCCAGCCTTTTCTTTTCTTACATACAAAACGGTGGTTCTTTTTCTTTTTTATTTATTTTTTTTTTGAGGTTTCTTTTTTGGCAGGGTTTCTTTGAAGTTTTTTTGGTTGATGTTTTTCTTGTGTGTTTTTTTTCTTCTTTGGCGTGTATCGCTGGGGTGGGGTGGTTATTGGGTGTTTTGGTTTTTTATTTTTCTTTTGCGTCCGCGCCGTTTAGGCGAAGTATTTATTTTCTTTCCCGTATGTCGGACTCTCCCAAGACTGAGTCGGTACCTTTCCAGATAGTTACCCGATCGGCATCGTCGGCAGAGGTAGGTCTAGCATCCAAATCATCCAGGGAGGTACATGCGAGAAGCGGGATAAGTTGTCGGCGGCTTCACTAAGGGCTACACGAATTTCGGCGAGGCTGAGTCCGGCTCCAATGGCTAGCAACGACGACCTCATTCAGGCTTTAACGGCCTTTGCCCGAGCTGCAGCAGATGATAGGGCCATTCAACAACAGCAGAATAACGATCTACTGCAAGCCCTGCAGGGTCAACAAGCTGAGAACGCCGCCCTGAGGGGCTTATTTACACGCGGGACCCCTGGTCCATCGACCATCCACGGCGGTGGTGGAGAGTATCCCGAAATTCGAAGGGCGCGTCGACGAAGACGCGCAAGGGTTCGTGGATCACGTAGACAGAGTAGCGACCTCGGAAGCATGGACAGATGCAGATAGGTTGCAAGTCGCCGTTCGGCGTCTAGGGCAGACGGCGCTGATGTGGCATGTCCAGATCGGACATACTCACGTTGATTGGGCAGCGTGGTCGGTCGCCTTAGTGGCAAATTTTTCCAGGCGTCTTTCGTTTGCCGAATGGAATCAGTTGATCCAGGACCGGGTGCATGGGCCAAACGAATCAGGAATTCAAGGAATCAAGAGTATACTCTCGACAAATTCCGACTCTGTCGTCTTTCCCCAATCCCTCTAACGGAACGTGACGCCATCCCCTTCTTGATCAACGGTTTGGCGAAATGGGAACATGTAGCCGCGATGACCGCCGCGACACCGGAGGATATTCCCACTTTCATTGCCAGAATTCGACAGCTGGAACAACTTGCGGGTGTCAGCGCGACCTGAGGTGGCGCCAAATCAACAGTATCGAACATCCCCGCCACAACAAGATTTACCAGTAGCGTTTCGTGATTCGGGGAGAAGATGATGTCAGAACTAGGGTCGAAGTTGGATAGACTGGCGGTGAGTAGGAGTGTTGAAGGAAGACGGACTAGTTCGGTAACTGATGTGCACCCACCAATGGAGTGCTGGTATTGCCACAGGACGGGCCACCAGGCACGTTTTTGTTCTTCTAAGCCGGAAAACGCAAACGCTGGTCACTCGAGGCAAGGCCATTGTTGACCAGCTACGCTTCCTTACCTTGCCGACCCCTCCTTCCTCTCATCATGGTTGTCATTGAAAATATTGGTGAAGTTGTCGCGCTTGTAGGATCCGGAGCCACCAGTAGCGCCATTAGGCTTAGCACGGCCAGTAAGTTGGGAAAGATGGCGTTGAGGTACGACAAGAGAGATTATAAACTGAGGGAAGTAGACAATAGAGTGGTTGCAGTAGATTCTTTTTGTTCTTTGGTAATTGGGTGGGAAGGGAGGAAAATAGAGTTGGCTGAGGTGGCAGTGATTCAATCGTCACCTTTTTCTTTGATATTGGGGGTAGATTGGATGATGAAAAGCGAGATAAACATTGTAGTAAGGGGAGGTAAACTTGCGTTAGAAGGGAGGGGATTGCAGATTAATGGGGCAAATATTGCGGATATCGAAGGATGTAGGAAGTGGGAAGAGTTAAAACAGAAGAAGAAGAAGAAGGTAAAATTTGTGAACGAAGTGGAGAAGATCTTTGAGGATGATTTTCCGGTGTTAGACGACCTTGTTTAGATACTTGAAGACGAATTAGCACCGAAACGCAGTAGACAAGGTCTAAGTATTAAATTAGTTGAATTTTTAGTTCTTCCAGGTGACTCACTGATGTTTGTGTCGGCGAAAGTGCCAAGAAATTTCACCGGAAGTGGAGCGGTGAAATTGAGTCGCTGTGCTCGTCCATGTAGAGAGTGGATGGTATCATCGGCCATGGTTCAAGTGGGGGAAGGAAAGCTGAGGGTTCCCATAGTGAACTTGCAATCCATTCCACTAAGGTTTACCGGAAGTGAGCTGATTTCGACGATGGACATAGAGATGGAGCAGAGGTGATGATCGAGGCAAAGGAAGAGATGGCAATTAGCTGTACGATGATAACTGGGGTAGCTGAACCGAACACTTGTCCATCGTCGTTAGCAAACCTGATGTCCGGAGAGGAGCTATCAGAAGAAGAAGAATCCAGCCTGCGGGCTCTAATCCAACGGCGATGGAGATGCTTTCCTGGCAGCGACGGACAGATCGGCATCACTGATCAGGCGGAACACGTGATCGACACCGGGGACGCACAACCAGAACGATCCGCACCATATCGCGTTTCGAGGTATGAGAGGGAAATAATTGTCAACGAGGTGACCAAACTGCTCAGAGGAGGAATTGTCTGGCCCTCGTCAAGCCCTTGGGCAGCGCCAGTAGTTTTCGTAGGGTAGAAAGATGGGAGTGACCGCTTTTGCATAGACTATAGGAAGTTAAATTCGGTTACTAAGAGAGACGTATATCCTCTGCCTCTGATTGATGATGTTTTTGATCGCCTGGCAGGCGCAAATTTTTTTCTAGTCTTGATTTAGCCAGTGGCTATTGACAGGTTCATGTTGCTGCTAAAGACCAAAAAAAGACCGCGTTCGTCACCCCAGATGGCCTGTATGAGTTTTGCCGCCTTCCTTTTAGGTTGAACAACGCCCAATCAACCTTCCAGAGATTGATGGATAATGGGTTGAGTCGTCTGAAGTGGCAAATGTGCCTCGTCTATTTGGACGATGTCTTAGTCTTCGGGCGCACTTTCCAGGAACATCAGGTAAGATTAGAATTTGTGCTCATGGCACGCGAGAAAGCTGGTTTGACGTTGAATGTTGAGAAGTGTGTATTTGCGACTTCACGAGTGGATCACCGTGGGCACGTGATAGAACGAAATGGTATCGCCCTCATCCAGATAAGGTTCAGGCTTTAATTGATTTCAAAACTAATGATGTTAAATCTTTGAGAAGCTTTTTAGGACTAGCCTCCTCTTTCAGACGTTTCAGCCCGGATTTTTCCGCCGTGGCAAGCCCACTCTATGGTCTGCTGAAGAAGAATGCAGTCTGGTCTTGGTTGGGGGAACAGGAGGCATCCAAACAAAGGTTGGTACTCACTGGCAGTGCCTAACGTCAGCACCCCTGCTAGCCCATTACAACGATAAATTGGATGTGGTCATCCAAACGGACGCAAGCAACCTAGGTTTGGGGGCTGTCTTACTACAGGACGACGGTTCTGGGTTACGGCCGGTGGCGTTCGTAAGAAGAACGTTATCAGATGCGGAATCGCGCTATCTCACGAATGAGTTAGAGTGTCTTGCTCTCGTTTGGGCGCTTAAAAAGTTCCGAACTTATGTCTATGGACGTCGGTTTTCAGTTGAGACCGATAGTTCGGCGGCCAAGTGGATGCATTCAAAGAAGGAATTGAATGGAAAATTTGCTAGATGGATTCTTTCTTTACAAGAGTATGATTTTGAAGTTCGCCATCTTAATGGTACTTGTAACGTTGCGGCGGATGCTCTCTCCCACAACTACACAAGCATGCCGTGGGACAGACCGTCGGGAAGCTGCAGCTTTTTCCTCCGCCTGCCCACGCCTTTGAAATGTTGGGTATAGACCATTTGCGTCCCTTGCAGACGACACAGTCTGGAAATAAACATGTCATAGTGGTGATAGATTATTTGACTAAGTGGGTGGAAGTGACAGCCGTCCCCGATACCTCCGCTAATCACGTCATCCTGTTCATCCAAGACAACATCATCCATCGTCATAGTCACCCCAGAAGAATTATGAGTGACCAAGGTCTCGCGAACTTGCTGAAAAATGGTTGAAGGGAACATTGACCACGTGTTAGCAACACCAGAACATCCGCAAACGAACGGTTTGTGTGAAAGACTAAACCGCACCGCAACGTTGACCATCGCGGCGTATATGAATTCAAGCCATACAGACTGGGATACGAAACTACAAGGAGCAGCCTTGGCCGTCAATACTGCCAAACAAGCGCCAACGGAGGTCACGCCTTTCGAACTGGTGTATGGCCGGCTTCCTGTAGTGGCGGACGAAAACGGTTGCCCTTGGCCGCCAGAACGTCCAGTTCAGTACGAGGATTTTGCTAAACGCGTAGGTGAATTGCGAAACGCGGCTCGGATGCGCATAATCGAAAAACAAATAAAAGTGAAGGAACGAGTTGATGGTATTCGCCGAGTGACAGAGGATTTGCGTGTTGGTGAGCACGTATTAGTGCGAAGGAAATTAAACAAAAAAAGAAAAACGAAGTTCATAGGGCCGTATCAAGTGGTTCGAAAAGTGTGTGAGCCAACTTATCTCGTGGAAGACTTGCCCGCAAGATGGAAAAGGAAACAATTCAGGAGGTTTAATGCACATGTGTGTCAAATTCGTCGTTTTCACGCCCGAGAAGATGTGGAGTGGGAGAGTGATGAAGATGATGATGCGAGTGACGAGGAGACGGATTTGCCGGTAGATACCGATTGTCACCGATTTAATCGGGGGGGGGGGGGGGGGTAGGACCCAGTAGAGGGCTCCCTTATGTGGTCGACCTTCTTTTGTTTTTCCCTTTTTGGTTTCTTGGGGGCATACGCAGTTCGACTGCACCAGTACGCTTTCACCCTTTTTCAAGATACCTTTAAGTTGTCAAAAAGTGCTCTAACAGTCCCTTTCCGGCTGTTAGTAGTTTTGTTTTGTGAGTCTTCTTTCTGTTTCCTATTTTAAGTCGACAATTCACGTCGAAAGTCCCTCTTGTATAACGAAGCGCCCCCCCCCCTTGGTTTTGTCCAATAAAGTATTGCAAACTTCGTAAGTCTCATTTTTAATACAAGAAGGGAAATTAGGGCAAAAGACTGACTCTATCTAAAGCTATTGCTACTCTCTACCTGAGATACGCAACACCGATAGATTGCAGGAGTTGCATGAAGATTTACCGCTGGATGTTCCGAAATAGGGTCCACCGTTTCTGTTGCCTTAGTTACAAAAATAAGCTAATTGAAGGGAAAGTATTGTAGTATGGCTATATGAGTTTGATTACAGTTCACGAGCAGCGTAGTTAACGAGCAAGTTCTCTGAACGATCAACTTCTTGAATTGTTTTATGACTATAAGAAGGGTTGCTTTCCAAAAGTGAAAGTATTGGTTTTTTGCCGCAAGAGATATTCATTCCTTACATGGTGGCACACATGTTTATTTTGTGAAATAAAAATTTGTGACCATTGCACTGTACACTGCTAATAAATTCGTAGCACTCATTTGAAGTCGGGTCAAGTGGAATTTTATGCGGAACTAAGTGCATGGTTGACATACCGTATTTATTTCCAATTTGCGCCAGTATTTCCAAAAATTCCAAAAATTAATCAAAAGGGGTTGGGAATTACGAGACGGATACGGCTGATCACAATATCTAGGTATTGGTTTCTAAGTCTACGTCTACAGGAATAAATTAAATAAGATGTGACCAATCGGGACCGTCGTACAGTGCGATGGGATTCTCAAACTAAACATACGGTACCGGTCAGGGAAGTGAAAGACACTGTACTTATTAGTTTAGAACTCTTCAGAATTTAATGGAAAACATATCTGTGCTAAACTAACTTGGTACTGTGGGGGGTTTTGGGGGGCCTCGGGCTACGCATGTGTCTATAGGAAATTAATGTGAAGTAGGTATAAATATACAGTAAATATAAATATAAATATAAATATACAGTAAATATAAATATAAATATAAATATAAATATAAATATAAATATAAATATAAGTATAAATATAAATATAAATATAAATATAAATATAAATATAAATATAAATATAAATATAAATATAAATATAAATATAAATATAAATATAAATATAAATATAAATATAAATATAAATATAAATATAAATATAAATATAAATATAAATATAAATATAAATATAAATATAAATATAAATATAAATATAAATATAAATATAAATATAAATATAAATATAAATATAAATATAAATATAAATATAAATATAAATATAAATATAAATATAAATATAAATATAAATATAAATATAAATATAAATATAAATATAAATATAAATATAAATATAAATATAAATATAAATATAAATATAAATATAAATATAAATATAAATATAAATATAAATATAGATATAAATATAAATATAAATATAAATATAAATATAAGACTCGTCTAAATAATAAGTAACGTCATTGCATTTTTTTCTTTTACACACAAAAAAAATTTTTCATTTACGTATAAAATTGTTTATCTCTTTGTCTCTAATTTATAAATGTAAATATTGTTTTAATTGTCACCATAATTTTTTTTTCAAGTATAAACACAATAGCCATAAGGTCAAGTGTATTTTTTGAATTATTCAATGAAGTAACATATATGGGAAAACAGATTTAAAAGGAAACCTCATCGAAGGTTTCCTTTCTACTTGTGGAGTTTCTTGGCCATCTTTGCTGTTTGTTTATTCAGTAATCTTTGAAAGTCTAGTCCCTCCTGTCGACAGGAATAGGCAGCTTCTGAATCCGGCGAATGGGGCTGTTGCAGGACTATCAGTAGGTATCCTATTTGAGATATTTAAACTATGTACGGAAACCTTTTTTCTATATAGGGTGTTTATTGAATGAGAAACATTATCTTTTTTATCTAGTTGAAGGTGCTTCGATGCCTGCGGTAACTCGAAGGACACTCTTAATTTCATTTTTCTAGGTTTTAGGCTCATCCGCTTGGTTATTCCCGTGTCTAATATTCGCTACCGCATTATTAACGATTTCTTTTTTAATCCAATATCGTGGTCTTTAAATTTCGCTTTTTGGGTGTCCGATGGCTAATTCACTGCTCAAATGAAATGGTGTCTTTCCCTATCGGTTTTCATGGGTTGTAATCGTAGTGCACACACCCGCGTTGCAGCGACGCGTTCACACAATTTTTTTCATTCTTCATATTTGACTTCTGATTTCCATTCGGAATCGAATCTCTCAATAAATTTGTGCATAAGGATAACTGCAAAAGACGCTTCTCAATGATTTAAAGGACATACGCGTGTAAGAATTTCCTGTAGATGATGAGCTTACTCATACAATTTTTTCTCTTGTCGTACGTCTAGCTTTATTAAATTTGTTTTTGTACAAAATTACATTTTCATCTCCGTGAGCTCCACGAATCAGAAAGAATTCTTTATTTATGATATAATTTTATGGGAGTGAGCTTGTAAAGTAGCTTGAACAAGTCAAAAACTTCATCTATCAACTGTGCTCTTAACATAACAAAGGGTTTTATTCTGACCACCCGACGTGTTTCCGATATTTCCAAAAGATTCTAACCATGAGTGGAAACGAACAAGTGGATTTCCCAAAGAAATAGATAATAATTGTAAGCGGGAGAGAGTGAGTTCTCTACCTTTGAACTCCCCAATCCACGATCCGACCCCGGTGTTAACACCAGCTAAAGCAGAAAACATGAATTCCGCCGAAGAAGAGGAGAAAAACAAGGAAAAGGAAGACTTCCAGTGGATCGACGCCAACCCCAAGGAGTTTTATTGATTTTTATAAAAAAATTTAATGTCGAATATATTACAGTAAAACAATTGATCAATATCTTTGTAATTTACTTTAATTCGAAAAATAGATAGAAATCGTACTTCACAAAAAAGAAAAAACTTTTCTTACATTATTTTGGAGTTAGGTTTCCAACCAATTCCAACCATTTACTTTCTTCTCTTTTTTCACCTAGAAGGTGGGCGCCACATAGCGCTTGAAAACACAGATCTTAGTTTTTCTTTTCTAAAACCAATTTCTTTTCCATAACTGAAAGTCTACGTCACCTAGTGGTCAAAAGCAAACTAAAAATCTAAATTCAAAAGCGTTTACTCTTTTCAGAAAAGGAATTATCAAGAAAAGAAACAAATTAATTTAACAATTTAATTCTTCATTTTTGAAGAATTGAATT
This sequence comes from Daphnia carinata, assembly GCF_022539665.2. Taxonomy (NCBI): domain Eukaryota; kingdom Metazoa; phylum Arthropoda; class Branchiopoda; order Diplostraca; family Daphniidae; genus Daphnia; species Daphnia carinata. Next base: position 5,026,535 of record NC_081336.1, on the reverse strand, counting down.
TTGAGTGAACGCATAAGCCAACTAGCGGCCAGAGAAACAAAGATGGTAAAATTTTCCTTTTTTGCACATTTCTTCCGTAAAACTGAAGGCTTATGCGCTCTAGCGGTCAACTAAGCAACTGTACGTTCTGAGTCATTCGAAAACAGTCGTTTCTCATGATTATCCATTACCCACCGTGCTAGCAATCGATCCAATCGTGATATTCATTATTATTACTGACAATAAGGTCGGTTTATTTATTACGTTTAGTGCAGGTGAAACAAACGGAATGTAGAACAAGAACGGAAACGTGACAAAGCTCGTTGGTGGGCTTAAGGGGAAAACCGTATATGGGTTTTAAAAATTACCAGGATATTATGTGTATAATTACTGAGGAAGAATTCGCTTATCAGACTTTCCGTTAGTTGTTTCAATGTCCCTCAGTAAGTTTTTAGGACACTTCTCGGAACACTAATGAAGGAAATACCACTGTTGATTAGACTTGGGGCATAATTTCAATATTACACTATTTTGGTTTAAATTAACGAAAACCTAACTTTCTTGCTAGGCCTTATGACTACATGAGAAGTCCGTTTAACAACGCCTTGTAATGTTTTGCCGCTTCCCCTTGTAACCTGGGCTGCTGGCAACTGCACGAACCTCTAAAAAGCGCTCCTCTCCTCAGCCCTCTTGCGTTCCGATTTTGTCCATGCGTTCGTTTCTTACATCCAAATATTACTCTTCGATCCGGAGAGTAACATCGAGACCAAGCCGGAAATTTCAAGGTCCTGTAGGCCAAAGGTGTTCCTAGAAGCTGTGGTTTGATCATTATATTTTACCATCGTTTAATGGATTTTCGAAAGACGAGTTTATCTATTAGTACGAGTATAATAAGAAAACAAGTGAAAGGTTAGATGAGTATAAAAAGAATAACAACTCGATTGCTGTATTTTAGTTTTAGTTTTAACCGCTTTATATCTTATGTTTTTTTTGTTGATGTGGTAGTGTTGCTTTGTTTCGATAATACTAATACTATAACCTCTCTTAAGCTCTATCCAGTTATATTCAACTGTTCATAAAAATTTTGTGCTTTGAATTCAGGGTTTTGGGTGTCAAGAGGGTCTATGGCAAGGAAAATTGAAATTCAGTGCTAATAATTTGAATCTGGATATAGTGAGTAATCATGGGTTGTTTTTTTTTAATTATTTTGTATTTTCTTTCTTCTGATATGCTCGTCTTCGACGCCCTATGTATTTTCATTAGCCCATGCAATTTGGAAACAAACAGCACTTCTTCCGAGCGAATAAAGAGATCTTTAGTATCTTTTGTTGATATAAATATATATAGCTCAAACCCTTTTTCTTCTCTTCTTATGCACTTACACAAAAGGATGCTGTTTAGCCTTGGTGTTTTGGTTTTTCCCTGTCGTCTGCTACTGTCAATTTTCAAGAGCTTCCATTGCACACTTCTACATATTAATTGTTGCTGCAAGTGGTAAAGTTCTTTAGCATGTGTAATATATAGTTACATTAGATATAATGTATTTATTCACGAACTCTGGGAACTGATAAGGTAATGTTCGCATATACGTATGAATTAGTGTTTCTAATCTTTATTCTCAACAGGTTATGGGCCAGTATTATTTGTTTGTTAAATGGCCACCCAGAATTTATCTACTAACAAACTGAGGGATTACTCCAATGTTAATGGAATGAAATTTCCCCAATGGAAATGTATTGTCATACTGAAACTGAATAGGATGAAATGAAGAATGTTTGCTCGTACAAGATCTTAGGCGAGAAGGGGTAATCAATATAATATAACTATACGTTTAAGTTTTTACAGGCATTATAGAAGCAGTAGGCTTAATAATTATTTTATGAAGAGTATTCCACCGAACAGGTGATGTGTATTCCACCAAACAGGTGGTGAGTATTCCACCGAACAGGTGACGTGTATTCCACCGAACAGGTGATATGTATACCACTAAACAGGTGACGAGTATTCCACAATGAATTTTGTGACGTTGATTTGATGGATCCCACCAATATGGTGATTGTAGTATCACAAAGAAGTTTGCAAAGTTATTTTAACGAATGCCACCAATATGGTGATGGTTGTATTGAAGTTATCTAGTTCATCAACTTATTCAATGGATTCCACCTACAAGGTGATGAGCATGTCTCATGGAACTTTTGAACGTAAACTTTCTTTTATGAATTGCATCCACTAAATGAAGAGCATATATTGAGATGCCAATCTGCAGAATTCCACCCCTAAGGTGAGTATACCCCTATCAATTTTGGGATGTTAAGAAATTAATATTCCCAAGGTGATATCTAAAATGAATTTACAGGGACCTTTTAATTTTGAATCTGAAAGTTATCTTGCTGATGGTGACACAAGATGAAAATAACAAAATCTGTTATTGCTTTCTTTAAAACAGACAATCTGAAAAACTGTAAATTGCATTTTGAGGTAATGTTTGAAGGAGAAAATCAAGTTGTTACCTGCAAGCAGAAACTTCCTGTGGCTGAAGCCAAAGAAGCTAAAGTGAGGAAAGAGTATTAAAAGAAGGGAATAAAAGGGGGAAGTTTAAAAGGGAACAGTCCTTTTTTGCAATTCTAGATATTATAGGTACAAGTACACTTTCTCCACGGCTTCCTTTTTAGCTATCAAAATCCCGTCAATGAGTTCCGTAAGGTTGGCCACGCACTCTTGTTCGCGTTCCCTGCTCACTTTAAGTTTTTCCTTCACGGATGCGGCTGATGGATGTGGATATTCTGCCATGGCAATCACGTTGGAGAGAAGTTCACAGGTGGTACGTTTCACTATGACGAAGTTAGGTCGACTGAATGCCGTCTGCTAGCATAGTAGGTTAAACAGTTTCCAATTTTCAGTGTGACTAAACAGCAAGTGAACTGACTTTTGCCCTTTGCCCTATATTTGAACTTGAATATAGGTGGCGTTGAGGGCAAAGGTACTTATGGACTCTTCCACCAGAGTTTAAGTTGCGATTTTCCTCCGTTGTTTACATTTGTGTGTTGTCATGGTGATGTTACTTGTTACATTTACATTTTTGTTTTTACAAGGGAAGCTACTAATTGTAGCTCCATTACAATCAGTATTTACATTTTACAATACTGAAATTGAATTTTTACGCTGTTGAAAGTTCCATTTTTTCTTCTTTTGTGTAAGCTTCTTGTTCTCTGGCTGGGACCATGATACATAATTTGGCCACCGGCCGAATACATGGTTTTGGATGATTGGTAAGCTTTACTTTTACCACTCGGACGACATTATCCGTTGCACTGGGAATAACTTCCAACACTTTGCCCATCGGCCACTGCCCACGTAAAGTATTTGGTTCGATTACAAGTACTAGATCCCCCACGGTGACGTTAGGTCTATTTTCTTGCCACTTTCTTCTCTCGGTTAAATGGGGAACGTATTCATGTAGCCATCTGTTCCAAAAGTGCTGAAGGATGGCTTGACTTTGCTGAAACTGCTTGTTGGTTACGTTCAAGTCTTCCACGTCGGCCAATTGCAGGGGCAAGTATGGACGAGCTCCACCGTGTAGGAAGTGATTGGGCGTTAATGGATCCGGGTCTTCTGGATCCATACTCAGATGGGTTAACGGACGGGCGTTTAATAAGGCTGTCACTTCAGCAATTACAGTTCGTAATACTTGATCCATGACTAGGCAATTTCCGATGCTTGTCTTTATTGCCCGTTTGCAGGATTGTACAATCCTTTCCCAAACACCACCGAAGTGGGGCCCATGGGGTGGAGAGAAGTGCCACTCAATTTGTTGACAAGCCATTGACGTCTGAAGTTCTTCGTGCTTAGCAACAAGTTCTTTAGGGCTTGTCGTAACTCTTGCTCGGTGGCGACAAAGTTTGTCCCATTGTCGCTGTAAACGACCTTGGGTCTTCCACGTAGGCTAACAAAGCGGGAGAAGCAGAGTAAAAACTCCTCCATACTAAGCCCGTTGGCCACTTCCAGGTGAACTGTTCGTGTGGTGAAGCACGTGAATAGGCTGACCCAACGTTTTTCGTGTCTTCTTCCCCGACCACCAACTCTTACGGTCAAGGGTCCGAAGTAGTCGATCCCTGTGTACGTGAACGCCGCCAGATGTGGTGTCAAACGATGGACTGGTAGTGAAGCCATCAAAGGAGGACTAGGTTTTGCCGACGTGCGCTTGCAGGGCCAGCAGTTGTTGAGGACAGATTTTACCACTTTACGTCCAGAAAGTATCCAGTAGCGAGAGCGGAGGTCCGTCAACAATCTCTCCGTCTTGACGTGAATGTTTCTAACGTGATAATCCCAAATTATCCTTTTCGTTAGAAGTTGAGATGCTGGCAGAAGTATGGGGTGTTTAGCTGCATAGTCGATCGGCGCTAGAAGTATACGTCCTCCAATTCGCATCTGTCCATCTTCATCCAAGAAGGGCTTGAAGTTGCGAAGTTTGGATCGGAGTGGTAGTTCCAGATTCTTGCGAAGGGCATAGACTTCTTCAGCAAAGGCCAATTCCTTCGCTCGTACGATGCATTTTGTCAGCGATATTACCATTTCTTCTACTGTCAGCTCTCCGCCCATGGGTTTTTCTTCACGTAATCTTGCTCTGACGTTATTGGTAAATTTTGTACTCCAGGCCAGCACTCGTTGAATTTTCACCAAGCTGGAAAAACGTGCAACGCATCGGTCGATGGCATGGTTCTCATCTTCCGTTTTGACTGCCAAGACGCGAATCACGTTTATGTCTCGTTCTTCTGGATCCGCGATCTCTTCCCAAGTGTACCACTCTGAGGGGTCCAGGGTCAGGAACGAAGGTCCTCGATGGAAATAGGCCAATTCGTCGACATCTTTTGGGTCGATACCTCTACTACAAAGGTCTGCAGGGTTTGAATCTCCGGCAACATGACGCCATTGTCGACGAGCCGTGTTTCGGAGTATCTTTCCGATACGGTTGTTGACGAAGACTTCAAATCGGCACGTCTTCGAGTGGATCCACCGCAGCACTGTTTGCGAGTCTGTGTGGAAGGTTACTTGCCTCAAGTCAATTTCCAGCTCACGACAAATCGTGAGAGCAAGGTTGAGGCCTTCTACTGCCGCCTGTAACTCCAAACGGGGAATCGTGAGACCTTTTACCGGTGTGACGTGCGTTTTCGACATGACGAATGACACGTTGACGGAATGGTCTTCAAATACAGTGCGGAAGTAAGCTACTGCTCCGAATCCTTTGGAGCTTGCATCGGTGAAGACGTGGAGGTGTTGTTGGGTCCAACGTCCACATTTGGGGCGGAAGCATCTCGGCACTGCCAGCGATTCCAAATTTTCCAGATGGTCGTACCAGCAATAGAAACGTTGACTCAATGTTTCTGGTACGACGTCATCCCAACCGATCCGTTCTTCGTTGGTCCAAATGTCTTGGAGTAAAGACTTCATCACGAAGGTAACTGGTGCAACCAGCCCCAACGGGTCGTAGACGCTAGAGATGATGCTTAGGAAGGTTCGCTTCGTGAGTGTCACGTTGTTTGGCGGCTTCCGAATCTTGAAGATGCAGCTTGTCGGGGATGATATGGCTCCAAATACGTGTACCGTAGAAATCGGAAGGCTGCCTGGTCTTCTTCGGGGACTTTCCCTTGTTGGAACATTTTCTCAATGTCCGCTCCGACTGGTACGAGGTTACGACGGAAGCGGATGAGCACACCAAGCAGGCTAACGAGTAAGTTAGGGCCCCGAAGCAGGTTTTGATTTATCGATGTGCCACCAAACTCAGCAGCTCCATCGAATACAACACGAACTTTGGTCGATGAGCTGGAAGGGCTCACGACCCCGTGGTGTGGCAGGTACCCCGTCCTCTTTGTCTCCGTCTGGGCTTCTTGGGTCGTTAGGAGCCGGGCGTGTTTTAACCCGATGTACTCCTTGACTACTGCATCGTACTTCTGAGGAAACTCCTCATCTTGATGGAAACGTCGTTCGAGAGCGTAGAGTCTCTTCAATGCAGCTGCCCGATTGTTTGGAAGATTTACTTCGTCGGCTTTCCACATTAAGCCGACTTGATACTGGTTGCCAATACGTTTTACTGACGATTCGAGGATGCGTTTTCCACGTAGACCATCCTCGGATAGAACGAGTGGTTCTATTTCTACTTCACTGGCCTCAAGTTTCCAGAACTTCTTCACCAGCTCATTTAGGTTTTCGGGTCGTTCCTCGGTGGCCAGATGAGCGATGAAAGGGCGTCCGTCTTGTGGCGGGCCCGTTTGTCCACCCAAACACCAACCAAACGGCGTCTTGAAGGCGATGGGCCCAATCGTTCCAGCCGGCGGCTTGATGGAAGCTACATGATCGGTGGGCCTCTGCGACGTCGATTCCTATCAGCACGGTCACGTCCTCTTCTTGAACAGTCGGGACGGCAATACCACGTAGGTGTTTCCATGACTCCAACTGTCGAGGGTCGATCGGCGAATTCGGCGTCACCTTCAAATTGTCGACGGCGTAAGCGTGCTTGACTTCAAACTGGCTGTTGCCATCACGAGATGTTAAGGCGAAGTTTACTACGGAAGCCGTAACGTTAGACGTGGCTCCGTCATACGAGACGACGTTGATGCGTTTTGATGGCCCAACGAGTCCCAACTTTGTTACTAAGTCGCTCCGAATCAGCGTGGTGTCGCTTCCGGTATCAAGGAAACCGAAAGTGTCGACCCACATTTTGCCAACTCCAACACGAATCGGTACGATCTTGAAACGTACACGTCGCTTTACTGTTTCCAGATGGGTCAAGGTCCCAAGGAAAGCTGTCGAAGGTGGCGCTGATGGAGCAGCTGGATCCGCTAGCCTCCTCAAAGGGATGAATTCGGATCCGTGAAGCAAGGTGTGGTGTCGGTTTCCAGTACAATCAGCGATAGTACAACTGACGTCCCTGGGACATTCCTTGCGTTCGTGTTTTCCCGTAAGACATAACAGACATCTTCCGGACTTGAATACTTTCTCAGCCCTTTTCGTGGGCGCGAGAGACATGAAGACGGTGCAGGTTGAGAGATGATGGCTCCTGCCGTTACAGACAAAGCATTTCCACCGTTCCGTCTTCTCGGCATGCATCTTCCCTGATGTGCGTCGGCTCCTTGGAGGCATGGTTGCTGAAGATGTTGACGCCGCTACTTTCGAACCTTCCATCGTCGATACGTGTCCAATGGTCGACGTGGGTGGGAAGCTGGATCTCTTGACGAGCTTTCTTTCGTCGAACTTTACACCTTTGGACGTCGACGTGGGTAGGGACTCGAATACATTTTTTCCATGTTGCTTGCTCATGGATTTTAACGTCACCCAGTCGTCTAAGTCTAGAACATTTAGTTATACTGCTGTCATTTTCCTTTTTTCGTTCCACTTATCCTTGAGGTAAGGCGTAAGTTTTGCTTCAAGGGCCATCAACGTTGTACGGCTATATAGCTCATGGGTATACTTCGATTTTGAGAGCGTAGCTACAGCTCCGTGTAGACGGTTTGCGAAGGTCTTGAGGCTGACAGCATCTAGGCTCTTCAATGGCGGGATCTGTAGAAGGTCGTCGAGTTATGTCTGGTCCATGATCTCAGTTCGGCCGTACACTGCGTCCAAACGTTCCCACACCACGGAGTACATTGTTCCGTCGGTAAGACATTCACCGACTTCGTTTCGTACCTCTTCGGCTAGCAGCTCCTCCAACATGAAAAGAAGTACCGGAGAATCTTCGTATTCTTCATACAAGGCCTGGAATTTAGCCTTGAATCGCGCGTAGTTCTTCGGATTGCCGTCAAATGGCTGGATCTTGAAGTTGAGAGGTTGTAGCCGACTGCAACAGCTGCTGTGAGGACGATTAACTTGACTGTGGGGGTGAGAACGTTCGGAGTGCTCATCTTCGTCGTGATCCGTAGGGTCGCAACGGGACGTCATCGTGGTCATCGCACCTCGCCGCGGGTATCGTGGAGATGCATCGGCGGCGACCAATCTTCTGCGATGACGGACAGCATCCTCCATTGTACGTATGGGTGACAGGGTTGGAACATCTTGACGTGCTTGTAAGACTGGCGATCGCTCAGGAAGTCGTTGATCTTGAATCGTTCGGGGTTGAACTTTCATCTCGTCTACTTCCGTTCGAAGGTCTTCGATTTTAGCGGACAACTCCACCTTAACCGCGTCAATTTTCTGATCCAAACCGTCCAACGTGTGGTGTGCTTCCCGTACTAACGTGTTGTTGGCCGCGATATCTTTGGACGTGACTCTTGAACTATCAATGAGCTTACTAAGCTGTTCGCTCATGCTCCTTAACGCCTTGTTGAGGGTTTCTGTGATTGAAGTTGTATTTGCTTCCATCTGGGCCCTTGCCGTTTCCAACTTCAATCCAGCTTTAGCATCTGTGCTTCTTTCTCCAACTCCCCTTGGGTTGATTGTTGGAGAAGGCTGGCTGGTTTAGTGTTGATACGCCTTTTTTCAGATAGAGTGGCAGTACTACATGTTCATGTAGTAGCAGTACTACATGTGAAGTCCGAAGCTGATGTCCCGATCGAGCTAACGGACTGATTTGAGGAAGTGGCGTAGCGACTTGCGAACTTGATAACTTCAACGTGATCGGTTTCGAAGTCTACTTCCCACTTGTCACATGCTTGACGTTGCTGCTCAGTGAGGTCGGATATACTTTCTGTATATTGGTGGTGAATTGATTTGACTTCGTGTAAATACGAATCAATTCGTCACGCCATGCTGCTACTTGCAATTTCTTCAATCTGATGGCTCCCATCTTATGGTCTTCCACAGCCTTTCTGAGTTGCGTCGTTAACTTCGTGTGGGCCGCCTTTCTCTTCCCACGTTTCTTCTTGAGATCGTTTTCGGGAAGTAATGGCCGTTCACTCTTCTGCCGTTCAGGTTTCGATGCGTCTACCATGGTGTTAGGGCTGTGTTCCCAAATGTGGCCAATTTCCATATTTTCGGCTTTGGGTGCGGCTTCACTCATGACGTAGAAACGTGGTTTTAGGCTGATAGTCACACGTTAACGGATGTCGATGATTCACGTAGATACACCGATCTTCTTATCAGATGGCAAACGCGTGGTGGACAGGTGGGTGCCTTCAGGCTGGCGTGGACGTCTGTCAAAGGTTTACAGGGAGAATACCCGACAATTTACAAAGCAAGCGAGGGTTTTTACTAACGAGGACAGGAATTGCACGTTTTCGTCAAATCCCGGTTTTCGGCACCATTTGTTACAGACTCTCGTGCAAGAGCTGTAACAGAGAAGGATGATGATGATGAGGGTGAATGAAGATGAAATAAAAATGACGATGATATAACAAAAGGGACTGCTTTGTTATGACTTGGAAAAAGAAAGGGAAAGATGGCACGCTTGATTTGGGGAACTGAGAGCAAAAAACTGAAGAGACGAGTAAAACGAAAAACTAGACGACTGGTCTGAGTTTTGACAAAGGAGACGAGACGAAATTGACTGTCTGGGTCGGTTTACAATACCATACTACCTTACCCCTTTCCATAGAAAGGGGTAAGAAAACAAAAGAATAAAAAAAAATGGGCACGCAATAACGCGTAGGCCCGTGCCCCCTACAGCCCTGCCCGCGAGGGCAGCACCGTAGGTGACAGAACAGTTAAAATAAGTAACACGAGCCAGTAAATTGGCCCAGAAATGACGGGGTGTTCCATGAAAAATGAGGCTGTGAAGCTCATCAGAATGAAACAAAGCTTGAACAAAATATCTGAATCTTATCTGGAGCTTGCACACAAGTGTATTAATATTTTTGAAGCACAAAGAGAAGTTGCTTTAGCATTGCCCGTTGTTCAAGATGCCAATGTGGACCATATCAAATATGCAAGTATTGTATCCGGACGGCAAGCTGTGCTCAAAGGTAAAGAAAAAGTCGAGCGTTATAGGAGAAACTCCATGTCTTCTGAAGCGATTAGCCAGCCACTGCCGTATAATCCACATTACCCGCAAGCCAATAATGTCCAAATGCGAAGTAATACTTGTCAAGAATTTATGTATTCCCAGCCAAACAGGTCGTGGAGATAAAATGTTTCTGAACCGATGAGTGAAGATTCGCTGCCAAACAAAGCTGTGAATGTTTACTCACCGCTCCTTTTTTTGGTTTCAATCACCGTTACCATTAGGTGCCTCGTCTTAAACAGTGTACCCAAATCTCGAGACAGCTCTCCTTCATGATTAAGGAAATCCTTTCTTTTGGTATGTAGAGCTGAGGTGTTTTCTTCATTTATTTTGTAGCTTTTGTTTGTATTTTCTGAAGTCTTTCGTGACCTTTTTCTTTCAAGGAGAAAGTGAGCTCCCATTTACAGGTTATTCATTCCACTCAAAAATCCCGATATCTACTTTTTAAAGCCCCATCCAAATATGAACTTATGGAAGTATAATTTCTGTGTTTGATCACAGAAGGCCACTTCTTGGTGGCTTACAGTTTTCTGCATCTTGCATCCGACTTAACTATATGCCTGATTCGTCTTATGGCTTTAACCACTAATTCCAATTGAAGAGACCTGCATCGCATTCCTCAAAGATGTTAACAGTGGTTCGACAAAGGTTTACCTCATGAAGAGGAATTTGGAAGCCGACGACAACTCTGTTAAATTTGTGTAGGATTTCTCGGAGCCACAAAATGCAGGTTCTAATTGATATTAGATCTCACCTTGGGGGTGGGGGAAGAGTTTTAGATACCTTCGCTATCCCCAGCGTGGTAGTGATGGTTTGAACAGGGTCGCTTTGATGTCCAAACCGAACATCCGAGATGAGATGATGTCTGTACTACTAACATCGCTGGCGTGGAGTTCTAATTCATCGGAGCCCTTCTGAACGAGTCCTTAAATTCAATATTGGGGTGGCTGATGTACGCCGTTGCTTGGTTGAAAGTTGACAGCTGATGGAGGACGCATCATCGTTGCAACGGAGGGGATTGAACGCATTTTCTCGAGCGATGATTACACTTTGGATTAATGCTGGTTTGTGATCATAGCCTACATACTATTTTGCTTCCTTTAAGTATTTCTTTGAAGTGGAAGCTTTGGAAGTGATTGTGAACGAGCCTGGATTTTTGTAGAATGTAATTTTGTGTTGGAAGTGTTCTGAACTCATCACTTCAGCTAAGGAAGCGATGGAAGCTATTGACACTCTTTGCTGTTCAATTGATTCGCTTCATAGAAACTATAGGCCATTCAATAGCACCATATCATCACGCATGCTCCGCAAAGTTTTATTGTCTTTCCTATGAATTGTTTCCACTTTCTTGGTTTAATGGGGACATTGCAGGAAATTGCAATGGCAGTGCAAAGTGGAAATTTTGCACTTGACCTATTTACACCATTCGCGTTCTGTACACTATTGGAGAGAGGATACTTCAAGAATAAGTATATTGAACCACTTCTTTTCGTCAATATCATCAAATTCCATATTTTTCTTTGAAAAACGGTTTAACGTCGCCGCTAGTGAAAACTATTCATTTGGAGATTGAGGAGTAGCCATGGAGCATGACGAAGGATGGTTTTGTATTGGAGGATAAAAAAAGTTTGCTATTTTTAGCACCGTGTACGTTGGAGTCTTGCGTTTGTAAATGGTTTATCATGTACCTCAGTTTCTGTAATGCCGTTCGCTTTTAGATTAGGTGTAACGCGGAGGATTGCCGTCGCGGGTTCTGCCGTCGCCCAGTACTTCATTTTGAATTTTTGTGACAGAGAGGACTATATCCCAGCTTGAACATTGCCATTTAGGGAATTTTCTTTGCACAAGTTGTTAGCAGTCCGCTGTCTCGAATGAACTCTGCCGCGTTTACCACTGCATCCAATGCGTAATTCTTGTTCAATTCCAGACTTTACGGAAGAGCTACACCGGTCTTCCTTGACATGGAGAGAAACGAGCCAACATTTAGACAAACACATCAACGAGTTTCTCTGTGAAGGAGAATAGATTGGATTGATCGACAGACCATCTTGTGGCAAACCACCTAGTTGACAAACTAGTGGCAGGATTCGAATGGCAGAGCGTGAAACCTGAAGCCGTTCCATACCCAGCTGCGCTCCGGCTCTTGCTTAAAGTCGAAGAGCGAGGGAGAGAAAATTAAGCATTTCTATGAACTTGGCGCTCTTCTCTACTTGGCTCTGCAAACGTGCCCCGTTCTTGCATGTGCCATCTGCTAGGTAACAAGTGTTCTCAAAACCCAAAGTTGAGCAGTCATCAACAAAGTCGGATATCGCAATGAAACTGAAGACTGCGGCATACGGGTCGAGGGAGAGAGAACTGGACTTATCAACGACCGTGGATCTACGTTTGGTGGCATTTTTTCACAGTGGACCAGTAGCCCGAACCAACAACAAGCAGTCTTCTGCTGCCCTCTGAAAAACTGATGCAGACTACAATATCTACTTGTAGGGTTGCAAGGACTGTTGCATGGCTGAGTTATCTACTTCAGGCCTTCACCAGAACTGAAAATCAAGTTACTGATATATTTACTCAGACGCTGGTGGCCCAAGCTTCCGATAAGATGAGAAGGAGGATCAGTATAGGTCAGCTATCTAATAGGCTCAACAAGGGTTTGAGGGAGAGCGTTGATATAAATATATATAGCTCAAACCCTTTTTCTTCTCTTCTTATGCACTTACACAAAAGGATGCTGTTTAGCCTTGGTGTTTTGGTTTTTCCCTGTCGTCTGCTACTGTCAATTTTCAAGAGCTTCCATTGCACACTTCTACATATTAATTGTTGCTGCAAGTGGTAAAGTTCTTTAGCATGTGTAATATATAGTTACATTAGATATAATGTATTTATTCACGAACTCTGGGAACTGATAAGGTAATGTTCGCATATATGAATTAGTGTTTCTAATCTTTATTCTCAACATCTTTGAGGCCCACAAATTGAAAATCTAGTATAATTGTATTGGGTCAAGGGAGCATGAAACTATGTCAACTTAGAAAACAAGTAGCTCTGAAAGTTTCGTATATGCGTCCTGGTCGCAAATCCGAATGTCGGAGACAGTCGACTCAGTGGAATCCGTATCGCTCTCTTCTGCGGTTCCGTCCTCGTATACTGCGCATTCTGCGCCCGATTTCACGTCCCTTCTTCCATCTCTCTAAGTCGGATTTCTCGGACCAACTCCTTCATAATCGCGTCCAACGTTGGTTGGTCTCCGTCGAGCCATTTGATTTGCCACCACCTTGGGGTTAGTGTTTTTGGAAGCGCCCTTAACACGTCCCCTGCTATGCACGCTCCGTAACCGCCCATATCTACCTTTAGGCTGACGTTGGGTAGTTCGGCGTTCGTTAGCCCGTCAACACCTTCTGCAACTGTTCAGTCGTTGCTGCGTCTCCAAGGATGACTGCTACGATGCTTCTCGGCTCGTTCATGTAGTGAGCTTTTAATTTCTCCGTACTCCTGAATTTTTGTTCCAGCCTTTCCATGGCTGCTCGGTATTGATTTTCATCAAAGTGTGAATGTGCTACCAACGCTACGGCCTTGCCTTTCAGACGTATCCACAGATATTGGAATTTTTCCACTTCTGTTATTCTTGTATCGGCGTGGTACGCTGCTCCCATCAATCTCCAGCCTTTCCAGTCCGTGATCTCTCCGTTAAACGTCGGTAGCGACAAAGCCGTTCTTACTACTGACGATTGAGTCTCGTTTTTCTTATTTTTCTCCCTTAGCTTCTTCATTTTACCATTCAGAAAATTTTTCTCCTGCAGCTTGTCCTCTGGGGCTGGGGCCACCTTCTCATTTATTGCCACTATCGCCGTCCATCTTGACTCGGTTTTGTATATAAATTTATCCTTGTTTTCGGCGTCTGCATCCTCCAAACCTGCTTCATTTTAATTCTTTCCAAATTAACTCCCGATCCTCTAGCAATTCTAACCACGTGCATATCGGTGACTCGGCCATAGACGACGTCCGTAAGGGCTCCGACCATCTTATCGGGCTACTCTCCAACTCAGGCATACCATCTTCGATTGGTTTTTCTACCATCTTCTTTATTTCCGCTCTCACACTGTCTACTACTATTGTGATACGTTCTTCTCAAGATATGTTCTGTCTGGCCTGATCAATTAGCTCTGCCACTGAATTTAGTGCCCCGTTGCTCCTCCCATCAATCTGTTTCACCATTTCTGTTATTGCGGCCAGTTTTCCTTCCATATCTCTCTGGCCGGCAATTTTGCTTTCCTGCTCCTTGATTCTTTCTGCCATGTTTATTATTTTTCCATCGATCTTCTTTTCCTACGCGTCGATGCGTTGTTTATATCACTCGGTGCCGTTTCGTTTATCCGAAAGGCATGTCCTACTCTCTCAAATTTCACATCTATTACCGCCATTCGGTCTTCCATGCTGAACTCGCCCGGCACTTTGTTTTTTATCCGGAACTGATATTGTTTTTTTTTAACAAATGGTTTTTTGTGTTTTTTCAATTTATTTTTCCAACAAAAGGTTTGTACAACAAATATAAATGGAACAAACAATTTTAAGTCCAATAAGGTGATTTTAATATATCGTCCTCGTCGGACGATGATACGATTTCTGTTTTAGCTAGTCGCTTTGCCTTCTGCTTGCTTAGTCTTTATTCCGGGGAAACTTTCTTCCACTTTTTTGGCGTCTCTGCTACCGTTGATTTTGCTTTCTTGAACGGCACTCTTTCCGGTTCTCTCGAGGATCCGGGTAGGGGGACACAAAGGGGAGGGGGACACAAATTTTTTTATTTCCTGGGATACCGCCGTTGGGGTCGGTGCCGGAATGGGCACTTGGAGTGTAGCGGGAGATAGTTCCTTTACCTCTCCAGTGCTTGCTTCTTCGATGAAGTTCTTCTTTTTCTCTCCTCAACTTGCAACTCGTCTTCTCCAACTCCTTCCATAGTTCGGAAGCCCTGACTTCGGTGTCTGCCAGGTGCTAGAACCGAGCGAAGACCGCCTGCTGACGTTTGTTTAATATGCTGTCCTACACTAAAATTGCCCGAAATTTTATTATGTTTTATTCGAAGGACCAATTTGGAATATGCGTTTGGTCGCGAACGTCGGAGACTGCCGACTCAGAGTAAAGTAGTTGGCTTAGGAAGATCGTTCCCAGCGTGTCTAGATCATGCTTGTCCGCAGATTCACTCGGTGTAAACCGCCGATGAGATGTATAGTAGTGGGCCTAGGATTGACAATCCCAGCATATCTGTAGAAAGTCTAGGTCACGGCTCCTATCTGTCAGAGACCGCCGACTCGGCGTAAAGTAGTGGGCCTGGGATCGAATGATCCCAGCATTTTGCAACGGGTGGGGGGTAACCCGCGCAAGTGCGAGTTAATTTGCAGTATATCCTTGCTGGAACCTTTCTCGGGTTCCAGCAAAAGCTTATGGGTGGTGTAAGGGTTATTGCCGCGGTCATACACTTCCAACGCGGCAACAAAACGGACGCGGGTAATGAACAAGAATTACTTGCAAGAACGCAGAAGTGCACTCGGAGTAGAACGGCAGTAAACAGCGATGGCTAACTCGGACAGGACTCCGACAGACAGGATCAACAGCTCAACAGGCTTGAGATCCAGCAGGGCAGATAATGACGGCCAGATGCAACGGGCAGTGACAGCTCCCTAGGCTTGGGTTCCAATCGGGCAGACAATGGCGGACAGAAATGACGGGCAGCGACGACGAAGACAAGCAAGAAATGCAAGAGACCAGTGTAAACGGATCATTTACCAGCAGGAAAGGAAGAGCCGACTCCGGGGGCTTCGGTGAAAAACCGTGTGTGCTTTTATCAGCCGAAACCGGCCTTTATATTCCCCGAATTCCAAAAACACCGTTGACAAATTTATGCAATACACAGACATAGCTTTAAACGTTGGAACAGATGCAGCCTTCGTCCTTCTTTCAGCCACAGGATCTCCACCTCCGAGCTCCATCTCCCCTTAACTGACCCTTGGTAGGTCTCTTCTCCGGCTACATCCTCCTCTCTCTGGGCTAAAACTGGCTCCAGTCACGATGGCTTTTGGTATTCGCGTTTGATATTTCTCGATAGAGACCGCTCTACTTATATGTAGAAGCAGTCAGCAAATTTTTAAAATATTCTATCGATTACAGGTCTTCTGAATAAAGATTCGCCGGACTAATCCTCTCATGTTCCGTTTACTTCTAGCATATGCTGTCTATTGGTATGTTTCCGTCAACTGCCGGGAACTATTGGCTAGTGTCTGCCTTGTGTTGGACTTACCCCGGATACCGCTTCATCTGTCCGGATTACCCGTGCTAGTGTTCCCTTTCTGCTTATACCTCCACTGTCCCCTCTGAATGGTTCGGGCGTCGGGATTTTCGACAGAAAGTACAAGAGACAAACATGGGCTGATACTGCGTAGTGCGTGGCGTTTACCAGATGTAGCATCCTCCAGTTCTCCCAGGAATTAAGGCGGAATTAAGGCTAATTGTCAATAAAGAACTTGGAGGCGTTCAGTCGCCATGTTAAAAATATTTTTAGTTTAAGTAATATGAAAAAAGAAGAAAGATACATGAGCATGAGAATATAAGTGGAAAACGAAAAATAAAAGTGGAGTAAAAGTAATGTTGGTCCTATTACGTGTAGCGTGAGTAAAATGGAATGTAGAACCAGAAAGGAACACTAGCAGTAGAACCAGAAAGGAACACTAGCAGTAGAACCCACCAGGACAAACCACGTCTCTTTAAGGGGAAAACCGTATATGTGTTACAAAAACTACGGGAAAATTCCGTTATCTATTCTGCATATAATAACTGAGGAAATAAATTCGCCACAATTTGCTATGCCCTAAGAAAGTAAAACAAACACGTTGGAAAAGGGCAAACTGGTTTAAACGATTAAAATTTACACTTAACAACACTGAAATAAAAGTATGTAATGAAAGAACAACCTTTTAAACTAAAGACAATAGAACGCCTTGGAACCAGCTATTTAACAGACTTCACTCATCGATACTTTACCTCCTTACTTATTTACTCCACGGTAGAGATCCCGATATTCCCATTGCCAAATTTCTTAATGCTTGCCCTCCGAAATTTAAACCTTCCTCTGATTACGTTGGTAATTTATCTGAATAATTACGTAGACTACGGGTAAGCTTAAAAAAGGTGAATTGAACCCATCGCCACCCACTTTCCGATCTTGGAAATCGACACTATTTCTATGGTAATAGAAAATAAAATAACTCCATTATAGAAAAAATACCGAATCACGCAACAAAATAAAAAATAGAGAACAAAATTGACGACGAGTTGTGTGATAGCTTCAATTAATAAAAAGAATATTGACCCCAAAATAAGAATTTTACGTTTGGGCAAGCCGGGTTTATTCAACTGTCCTGGAGACTAGAAACGAATAAAAACAGAATAAAAATGGTGTCATCGTTGGCCATCCGAACTGCCTAACGTGCCTGATGGCGCATACTACCCCCCAATGGCAACGCCACGCCAATAGAAAATTCTAGTTACCCTACTGCCAAACACCATTCCGGCCACCGCAAGCAAGCCTACGACGAACATGGCCATTGCCTACGACGAAAAAGTGTTGAGCGAATGAATTTTAGAAAACGGAAATTGTTATATATTTTTCTTTTCTTAAACGATTCCAAAAAAGAATTAAAAACATTTTTTAATAATACAATTTAAGCAAACTGGTAAAGGAAATTAGAAATTAATATTGAGTCCACCAACCGTTTGTCTCAATGAATAATCGAAGCCTATTTGCCATAGAAAGCGCTAATTTTTCACGATAAGCGCCTCTATCAGTTAAATTTTGCCAAGCGTTCTGTTCATGGGCAAAAGCTTCTTCTTTGTTATGCGGGCATCAAATTGACGAACAATATTCCCCCCCCCCCCCAAATGTTTTCAACGAGATCAGGGAGCGGGCAGGCCACGGAAGAACCTCGATCCGCGGATGGGCAACAAACAAAGCCTTTACTACCCCAGCTGTATGGATAGGGGAATTGTTTGGATGAAAGGAATAGTTTCTTCTGGCCAATAAGTTTCGCAGATTCACGGCAGGAATGTTTTCCAGGATGTCAAGGTATTTTTCTTTCGTGAATCTGCCGTTGATTTCAACTAGTGGATCAGGAACTTGCGACCACTCCTATTAATTGGCTGAATATGCTCCCGCTGAAATCTTGGGGCCTTTTTCCGACAGAAACTCTACCACAATCTTCAGACCTTAATAAATTATTAACATCTAATTTTTAAGATATTATTGTCTAACAGAAATTTTAAAAATATTAATGCCCTAACGTTTTTCATCTGAAAAAACAGCCTTCGGCCAATACAAAAGATTTAATAAAGTTCGTCGCAAAATTTAACGATTATCCGCGTTACGCTGCGTGAGATCGCATTTCTTTGCGGCAACACATGCAAAATCTGCGATAACTCTAACTATCGTAATAGGGTTAGCAGCGGCGTTATTGCATTATCCTGCTGCATTGTTATTTTTTTCTTTAAGCCTGTTCCTGTTTTCCTCTTTACACTTTCTTCCACGACAAAGCGATTTTGCCACTTTTGAACGGTTGATCCTGTGCAGAGCTGCCGTAATCGCGATTGAAAATTAATCGCGATTGCGATTTCGATTAAAATTTTAATCGGCGATCAAATTATTTTAAAATAATCGCAAACGGCGATTAAAGTGGAAAAAAATTAATTTTTAATCGCGATTATTTTTCGATTATTTAGCGACATCTATGAACGGTAGATGAGACTATATGAAAGTCTACTCATAGCTTTGTCATTTTTGTAGCAGACGCTTTTTTTGAAATGTTCACTTTTTCAATTTTTTTCAATTTAAACAGTGTTAAGCTATTTTCTTACTGCTAGATGGCGTTAAAAAATAATCGGAAAAACAATCGCTAAGAAATTTAATCGCCGATCAAATTTTTTCAACAGACGAATGATCGCCGATCATTTTTTTGCGATTATCGACGGCTACCGATAATCGCTCAAGAAATAATCGGACGGCAAGTCTGATCCTGGGCAACTGAATAAATTGGCCATTTGCACTTGTAAATGCCTGGCTCTAGTTAGTCTAATTGTTTCACCGCGTTGCGCTTCACTTAAGTTTGATGTTGATTGGCACGATACATTTTTAATATTCACCACTTGCACTGTCTTCTGGTCACTTTATCTAGTCACCTTCACTTTTCTCTCACAATTACTCTGTATTACTTGAACAATTTGTTCCCATTTCGACAACGCACAATTTGAAATGGTTGCCATGGTTTCCAATTTTTTTTGTTGGGAGAAAATGGAAAAAGGGAATATTTGAGGAACAAATATCAGGTAAGAAAAAGGTTACAATTCTGATAATACTTATCTTTCTTCGTCTTCTCAAAATTTCCCTTTTCTCCATTTCGCTCGAAGCAAAAAAATCACAACAAACACAAAAAATTGCATGCTTTTTTTGTTTATATTTTGTATTATTTATAATGCCATCTAGCGCTCGTAACACATTAATATATTTTTGGCGATCGGCGGGGGTGCCTTTTTTTTGTGAAGGATACTGTACTTTGATCTAAGAAGGAGATGATACTGTGGCGTTAGCAGTCGTCATTGGTTCGATAACTATTCCTTTATCGTCTATCACTACTTTTAAACTATTAATGGCAGGTAGATCTCGTAATTCACGGTCTTGCTTTTTCTTTTGTTCCTTTTCAGTGGCTTCTGCCGAATTGTTTGAGTTTTTTGCGGGGCCTTTTGGGAAGCTTAAAAAGATGGCTTCATGTAGATGACGTGCATAGTATTCGTTTTTCGTCGTCCGTTTGCCGATATGATTTGATAATTCATTGGCGGTTTTTTTTTCCACTTGAAAACGCTCTTACTACCGTTAAATAAGCTTTTTAGATCTTCGTGCTTCTATGGATGATTTGTACACGAACACTTAACTTCGTGTTTGAAAGGATATTTCCCGAAGGCGTGAGTCGAACATTCCTTAGTGTTCTTTTTGCTCTTCTTTATTTGGTATTACCTCAATTGAAAATAAAAAAGGAGAATCCCGTGGATTCTTGCGTCATCGTGTTGCATGCAAAGCCCAATTACTGTATGTTTTATCCCAATCGCCCCGTTTGCATGAACGTGATAGCTGGATGACGCTTTGTGGTTGGTGAGTAATGTCTTGAAAACTGGATGAGTTAAATCAGCGACGAAACACATTCCTTGGTCGGTGACAATTTGTTCTGGAGCTTCATGATGTATAAATATTTGGTTAACCAGGAATATAGCAAAATCATCCGTTTTGACGGTTGGCATAACTTCCAGCTCTACCAATTTATTAACCCACTGTAACAATTATCATTTTGTTGGCCATGTAAGATAGACGCAAAAAATTTATTAGGTAGAGGCCAACTTTCTTAACAGGTCTCTCCACACTCATGCATTGCAGGAGTCCCAGAGGTCTACCGGGGACTTGGTTGCCGCTTAAACAGCTCATGAATCCTTCAACTTAGTGAGTTATGTCAAGATTCATTTTTAACCCACATTTTGTGCAGCATTTGCTTGACGCCTAAATGGCTGGAAACGGCGTTGTCGTAATAAGCACACATAATTCCTTGATGGACATAGACCGATACATACAGCCTTCTGTAATACATTCCGCTTTCTAGAATTTCTCTGAATATTTTTTTGTTGAATATCACGTTTCATTTTTTTTACTGGTTCATCTTTTCCTACCACAAATTTCGAGATATTCTTATCCAAATCAAGAAGAGCTCTTTAGTTTTTACCAACTGCTCTTCTACTTCAGAGCAAAGAGTGTTCGATGCCTATTGTACACGGGTTCAACGATGAAACATCGGTAATCTTCCATCTCTTCTGTTTGTTACAGTGGGATTCGCGAGAGACAATCGGCGTTGAAGTGAATTTTTCCATAACGATATTGGGAAGACCAGACCCATCTTAGAAGTTGCCTTACACTAGACAGCCCCTGAAAAGTTAAAATTAGTCAAACAAAAATATAATTATGTTCGGCACAATGTGGTGAAATTCGGAAAACCGGTGAAAATAATGTAACTAGTTAGCTAGCAATAGAAAGTATGCAACTAATTCGAAAATGTTTTGTTCTTTTTGCTAGAGTTTCTCGTAGTGGTCATGGCAAAATAAACCAATAAATGTTCCGTATAACTAAGGCAGTTTGGTCTCAATGAAATTTTAAAAATTATTCCTGCTAGTTTCACCACAAGCTCGCTTTTTCCAGAAAGGTTTTTTTGGGAACAATGTGGACACGACCATTTGAGATCATTCTTTCCATATGAGGAAGGAATGTTAAGGGGAGGAGCTAGGCAGTGGACTACTTAAATCGCAATGTTTGACGCTGCAACCTAAGCATCAAATTTCTGTTGCCTTTTAGCCTGCAATATGTTTTTAGATGGTAAAAGTAAATTAAAAGGTCCATTTAAAATTCCACTACGTGTTTAATCGTTGCGGGATCTGAACAGAAGAGCAACCAGGGCGTTTCTAGATTCGGAAGGCCCGTGCGAAGACCTGCTGTTTTTTATATTTAGTTTGTATTATTTCTAATATTATTTGTGTATGCCGCTAGGGGCGCTGTTTAACAGAGCTTTCTTGGTGGCCGATGTCGGCAATGGCCAACCCCTTCTCAATTTCCACTTGTTAAAAAGCAGACGTCTTTTTACTGTAAGTCCGTCAGATTCAAATAAAATTGCTAGTGAAATCCCTATCAGTGTTTTCTCCCTATAACCGTATTACTAAGGTATTAAATGATAAGTTAATTTAATTTAAAACTTCCCCTTAGGTTTAGAATACGTTACAATATTTAATAATATTTAATGAAATTATGTTTTGCAGGATGAGTGTGATGCCATTTATTTTGGTTCTATGCACAGGATCTTCTAAAAGGACAACAAACTGACATCGCACATATGGCAACAATTGGGTGGGAATGCTTAATTACGCCAGTATGTTACAGAATTTTCTATGGCGAATGTTGTAGCACTACAATCGAAGTGGCCTGAATGATTATCGAAATGAAGTAGGATTCATTTTTTGATGGAACATTTCACGAAAATCCGTAAGTTATATTTTCGTTTCCCTTCCACTTATTCCGCTCGTGCTACCACGGTATCGAATGTATAATTGAATTATGGTCATTATCTATTTTCACTTTAGGTTTCTGAACTGTATTGCTTCTCTTCTTATATTCCAATCCTTTTTTGTATCATTATGCCCTAGCTTAGAAAATATATTCATCATGTAAAACAAAAAGACACGTTGACTCTTTCACTTTTTCTTTATTCTTTTAGCACACACACACATATCAGGATTAACGTGGTGGAAACGTACAGAAGCACTGAGGCACACACAAAAGAAAGGGGACGTAATAACTACGCACATATATTGCTCTGTTGACAAAAAACTGGATAAAGATAGAAGCGGCAACGTTTGTATTAATTTTTAACAACCTCCCTCAAACGGTGCAATGGAAGGCCGCTTATTGACTTCGATCTTCTCTCTTAACTCCGCGAATCTTGGGACCGGCCATGGTTTTGCCAAAATATCGGCTAGCTGCTGACTTGTTTCCACGTATGTTGCATTGATAACCGAGTTCTCCTGTTGCTCACGGATATAATGATAGCGCACGTCTATATGCTTGGTCCGCTTATGAAATTCCGGGTTAAAAACCAATTTGATTGCGCTCTGGTTGTCGCATTTGAGTTCAGTTGGCTGTTGTTGAGGAAAACCGATGCCTGCCAGCAGATTCCTGATCCATACCGTTTCTTTAGTTGCTTCGCAGGCAGCAATGTATTCTACCTGGGTCGTTGATGTTGCCACAATCGGCTGTTTTTGACTGCACCAAGCAACTGAACCGTGGCCCAAAGTTAAAATGTAGCCAGTGACTGATCTGTGGTTATCAGGACAACGCGCATAGTCTGAGTCTGTATATGCTACTAGGTTTGTTGGTGTGCTCCCTAAAACCAAACCGTATTCAACTGTCCCCTTTAAATAGGCCAAGATCCATCTGACAGCTTTCCAATGGGCTGGTCCTGGGCGGTCACAAAAACGGGCCACTTGGCCAACGGCGTAGGCTATGTCGGGTCTTGTTGTGTCTGCTGCGTATAACAGGGCACCTACTGCTTCACGATAAGGGACCGCCTTCATTTCATCTTCCTGCTCTTTATTTGAAGGACTCATAGTTTTGGTGAGGCAGGTATGCGGGTCTGCTGGTGTTCTCTTTGGATGACATTCTGCCATTCCGAATTTCTCTAGTACCTTTTTGTGGTGCTCACGTTGTGACAGAAAAAGGGTTCGCTTCGAACGATCTCGTGTGATTTCTAAATCAACAAAACGTGTGGCCAGGCTAATTTTCATCTCGAATTGATGTTAAAGATGCTTCACGAGTCTGGTCAGTTTGTTTCTCTCGTTGCTCGCGAGCAGGCCGCCATCAACCCAAATTGCTACCACGGTAAAAAACGGACCGTCCAGTTCATAAAAGATACAAGGGTCTGCTTCGTTTTGTTTAAGACCGCTGGCTACCATACAGTTTGTGAGCATCTGATTCCAAGTTCGCGAGGCTTGTTTTAGTCCGTAAATACTTTTGTTCAGGCGACAGACGAGTTCTTCAGATCCTTCCGTGACAAAACCTTGTGGCTGCTCCATGTATAGTTCTTCGGTCAGTACACCATTAAGAAAAACTGTTTTTGCATCTATTTGAATAACTTCAAGATCCTTAGATGCAATGATTGATAACACTGCCCGAAGGGAATCGTGCTTCACAACTGGAGCAAAAGTTTCACCATAGTCAATTCCCGGCTTTTGTGTAAAGCCTTTGGCTACAAGGCGCGCTTTGTAGTGCTGAAACCCATCTTCACTTTGTTTGATTTTAAATACCCAACGATTTTTGATGGGCTTTCGGTTAGTTGGTCGTGGAACCAAATTCCATGTACTGTTAGCCATCAGAGAATCATATTCTTCTTGCATTGCAGTAATCCAGACGTCATTGTCCTTTCCACAGACTGCTTCTTCATAAGACAAAGGTTCTTATCGTGACACTTGTGATTCTTGAGCACCTAAAAGTGCGTTGGTTTGTGGCTCCTCCTCGAGTTGCTCTTCTGGTTCTTCATCAATGATCCATTCCCCATTCTTCATCCATTTTGGTTTGGATCTATCTCTAGCAGACCGTCGAGCACCTTCGCTAGGCTGATTTGTTGCGGCATCTGTTCCGTTTCTGTTATTGACTAGTACGGGTGTAGATTGTTGCTCTTCACTTTGCTCATTTGGATCATCGGAGTGCTTGGCGTTGATTTGTTCTATAGATTGAGGCACTGCCGTTGCTTGTGGTTCATCATCGTTTGTTCCAACAGCGATTTCTTCTGCAAAAATGACGTCACGACTGACTTTCAGCTTACGCGTGCACGGGTTCCAGAATCTGTAGGCTTTTTGTCTTTCATTGTAACCAACAAAAATGGTCTTTTCAGCCTTCACCTCAAGCTTGTGCCTGGTTTGATCAGGAATGTGAACATAGGCGATTGATCCAAAAACTCTAAGGTGTGACAAATCGGGTTTTCTTTCATACCATTTCTCAAAAGGAGTTGTATCAACGGTGGATGTCAGCGACCTGTTCAGTACATACACAGCACAATGTGCGGCCTCAGCCCAGAGCTCCAGGGGAATAGTTTTTGCATGCAGAAGGCTTCTCGCAGCTTCCATTATAGTCCTATTGTCTCTTTCCGCGACGCCATTCTGCTCGGGAGTCCTGGGAGCGCTCGTCTGATGCATGACATCATGTTTCACGAGATATTGCTTAAAATCATTATTTAGATATTCACCACCGTTGTCTGAACGCAGTACCTTTATGTCGTGTCCAGTCTCACTTTTTAGTCGATGGAAGTAGTTTTCAAAATGTTCTCGAGTTTCAGATTTGTTTTTCATGAAATACACGACTCGGAAACCGCTGTAGTCATCCTTGAAAGCAACAAAGTATCTTGAACCTGAAGGTGTTGCAACGCTCATTGGTCCACATACATCTGAATGGACAAGCTGTCATATAGTCTTAGCTCTAGTGCGGCCATTTTTTGGAAAAGGTAGGCGATGACTCTTACCATACGCGCATCCTGCGCAGGGTGCTGGAATAGAGGTGTCACCCATTGTGAGTCCCGTCACCTGTTCGCCGCTAGCCATTTTTCTTACTGTTTCGTAGTTAATATGCCCAAGCCTCTGATGCCATGTTTCATTGAGGGCGGACTTGCAGTTAAGGCGAATTCAGTTAAATGCTGGTTCGGCGATGATGTTTCTGCCAACATCTCAAGATGGTAAAGCCTCTTATCTGCTCGTTTTCCTATCAGCTTTTCTTCGCCGTTTTTGGATATGCTTACGTTTGTGGCAGTGAACAAGGCATCAAAACCAAGATCTGCTGCTGCTCCGACGGAGAACAAGTTTGCTCCGAGCCCAGGGACGAACAGGACATCTCTGATAATTCCTTTTTTCCATTGATTGTTCAGACGAACTTTAATTGGTATATCGCCCATTCCAACGTCTTGCAGTGTTTGGCTGTCAGAACCGATTCCCTTGATTGACCAATGGGTTGGATTGATTTGTCGTAAGGAAATGAAGAAACAACGTTGGTCACTCATGTGAGACGTGCAACCTGAATCTGCATACCAGTCGGTCTTCCTGCAATGCGAAAAATAGGCGAAAGACATAAAACAGAAATTGTCATCCAAATTTGACTGTTCGTGTTGTTTGGTCGATCGAGCTACATAAGCTGACGGTGTTGTTTTTTCATTCAAAGCTGCAGACACGGCTGATGCAAATTCTTCATCTCGATGTTTTTTACGACAGACTTTTTCACCATGGCCCACTTTCTTGCAATACTCACAGATATGGTCTACCCACTTGTTCTTCTTTGTGGCTGGATTATTTAGGCGTCCGGGTATGGACTGACGAGCAAAAAAGGCTGCATTTATTTCTTCGGAACCACCATGGATTTTGCTTATGATTTCTTCTTTTAAAAGTCAAGCCGTTAGGTTAGTAGTAGTAGGCAATTGTTTGGTCTTCAATGGGAACGCTGTCCCAGGCGGAAAAAATGGCGATAGCTCGGTGGTAAAGTTGTTAGGATTTTAGCAATTACTTGGTTGTCCACCGGAGCTCCCATGTCCTTTAATTGGGTGGCCATGGCCTCGATGGCTGCAATGTGTGCCATGATGCTATTACCTTCTACATATTTGTAGTCGAAAAACTGTTGCTGTACTAGTAGAAGATTTTCTGCTGAATTTTTTTGATGCTGTGCCAACAATCGAACCCACATTTCATGAGACGTCTTGCAATTCATTAACATCTCGTTAATCGAATCTTCTACAGTAGCTGAAATGTAATTACGAACAACAATATCTTTTTCATACCATGCAGTAATTTCTGCTGTGTTGGTGACATCACCTGCCTCATTCTTGACCTCCTGTGGAATTTTATTTTTCCCGAGGACAACATCGCTCAATTTTTTACTTTCAAGAACAAGGCTAAGGCGATACTTCCACATTGTGAAGTTGCTTCCATTAAATCTGGTGATGTGGCTGACATCTTTAAAAGAAAAGCTTGACATGTTTGCGATCAATTTGTCGAGATTAACTGGAGAGCGTTAAATCCTGGGCCCATAACGTGTAAAACAAAAAGACGCGTTGACTCTTTCACTTTTTCTTTATTCTTTTAGCACACACACACATATCAGGATTAGCGTGGTGGAAACGTACAGAAGCACTGAGGCACACACAAAAGAAAGGGGGCGTAATAACTACGCACATATATTGCTGTGTTGCCAAAAACTTAATTAAACGAATTCTTGGATAAAGATAGAAGCGGCAACGTTTGTATTAATTTTTAACACATCATGTTGATAAAACATCTCGCTTATATTTGCGTTAATATCCGCAAAGTCATTCACTCAAGGGAAGAATGCTTCACACTACCATGGGCTTATTGAATCAGATAGCTCTTGCTTAACTAATTTGTGCCGGCTTCCCTATAGCTAAAATCATAGTAGTATTAGTATTTCATTTCAGGAAACCGGACGTCCAGTTACCAGGTGCTGTTTGGATGTTATTTGTGGTGGCAAACGAATAACATATAGTGATTAATGAGGACTTTTTTTTAGATAGCTGACAAACTCCACTTCAAAATTTGCTGATAAAATTTTGCTTGAATATTGCTGATGTTTTATTCTAGTAGGAGGAAACAACCTGTGCGTGGCGCAACTTTTCGAATAAAATCTTTCTTAGGAAGGGCTGAGCTGGTACTTGATGCATGGTAAAAAGAGAAAATATTAAGATTTAGTTTACTGAAAAAGTTCCCACCAAATGGTAGCACTTGCTACCATTTGGTAGGAAAGTCGTCGATTTTTATACAGTAGAGAAAAGGTAGAGGAAAGTAAATCCTTTACCAATACGTCTACCATTCAAAAATTACGGATTGGTAGACCATACTACCATGGAAAATACACTACTATTTCCCTTCTATTTTTCTACCTTTTCCCCACTTTTTGTCCTACTATTTTACTACCTTTTTAAATTTTAATATACGCGTGAAAATTTTTTTGTTTGAATGAAGCAATACTGCTTACTGTTTATTGAAAAAATACAAACAAAAGCAAGCAAAATCTCCCGCTTGCACTGGGAAACATGTAACATAGCGAAAGGTATGCATTTATTGATATTGACAATATTGTGAAAATATGCTTCTGAATTTCGGTTCATACGCCAAAATAAACGTCCCTTGAAAACGCACTGCTTTCGGGAATACCAGTGGTTAATCAGGGAAAATCTAAGATGTTATGGATGTATTAAAAAGCGTATTAAAAAAGGCATAAATGCAGTGTGTAGATACCAAATTTAGGCAAACTCTGGTATCTGTAGTAGTGGTCCATTGCCCTACTGAAATTTGATGCTGTATGTAGTTATATGTAGACGCCAAATGCTCTTGAACTGTAGTTTCAGTAGAACCCTGTTCGGGCAAATGTATCTTCATCCATGCAATTTAAAAAGGAGAACCATATAATTTTGAATGATGAATGAAATATTGAATCTTACAAAAAACAAATTACCTTGAATTTATGTTCATCGAAAGCGGGGTCTCTGTCACCATTAAACTCATTGTCAGGTCTGCGATTGGACTTTGTATTTTTAGCCGGGCAGCAGCAGTCTTTGTTTTCCTTTATTTTATTTTCTCTTGACACTTCGGACTTTGACCACAGTTTTCAGACGTGGGTCGATGAAACCGTTAGTTAATCTTGGATTAAAATAGTAAGTATAGTTAGTCAGGCTAGTTCCGTCAGAACAAGAGAGAGCCAAACATGGAAAAACTTTAACAATTGCCTTTGCAAGTTCTTCTTTGAGGCTGCTCGGTGGATAAAAATTTCCTTTTCTAGAAAGCATGTACATATAGCTCAGCAGTATTCGTACCAACGTTTTTCGTTCATCTACTTCTAAATATGCTTCGTTGCGATCCATAAATGATTTTAAAAAATTTCTACCTTCTGACGACTCCTTCAAAATTGAAGTAACTGAAAATGTATCCTGAAACCAAACAAGAAAAAAAATGCATTACATCTTATTCTTAATACAAGAAATATGTTTGGCTATGTATACATCAGATTTGGTGACAATGTTTTCATTTACGCGAGTTACGTCGTCAATTCCTTGAAGTTCGATTACGGTGTCATTTGCAGCAATACTTGAATCGAGGTTGATGGTTAGCAAAAATGATTCTAAATCAATTGCATTAAGCTCCGAAACATCAATGAGGCACGGAACACAAGTTGCATTATTAGACGCCATGTGGAAAAGGAGAAAACGCCCCTACAACGGACAAAGAACCAAAGTTAATTAAAATAAAGAAAGAAATTAGACCCTCAATGTGACTATTGCTAAAATATCTCAATAAAATAGAAAAATGTATGTACCTTGAAAAATT
The DNA here is from genome assembly GCF_022539665.2 of Daphnia carinata. Classification (NCBI taxonomy): domain Eukaryota; kingdom Metazoa; phylum Arthropoda; class Branchiopoda; order Diplostraca; family Daphniidae; genus Daphnia; species Daphnia carinata. The sequence goes on along the minus strand of NC_081336.1, from coordinate 4,997,635 downwards.
CCGTTTGCCTCACCAAAAAACGTGAACTTGCACGACCCACCCCCCAAAAACAGTAGGTTATTGGTCACTAAATAGTAAATCACATCACATAAAATATCTCCGTAAAATATAAAAATGTATGTACCTTTGAATAGTAGACAAAATCCGTTTCCCTCACAAAGAAACGTGAACTTGCACGACCTCCCAAAAACAGTAGGTTGTTCGTCACTAAATTGTAAATCACTATTAATAACCACGGTACGAAAAAACCCACAATCGATACCACTATCAACAACACTGCTAATAAAAAAACGCACAAGCTGTAATTGCAAAATGCAGAACACATCAAACAATGACTATTACAAATAATGAGTCCCGAGCGACACTAGTTCCTTTGAAAAACTTAAAAGAATAATGGAAACCTCATGAAAAAAAAACAGCAATCAGGGTGACCACACACATCTTCTAGTTGTACGTCCCTAAACACACAATGTAAATCTTCATAATATTTTACAGAATAATAACATTGTAATATTTTAAAGTAACTTAAGCCAAGAACAATTTGATATAAGTAATAGATCGCTGAAAATAACATAACGGGGAAACAATTTTGTGTACTACTTTTTAAATTAAGTGGGGTAACAATTGCTGAACTGGTACAAGCTCGTAGCTGTCAAGGTTTCCATGGTAACGCGTGTCAAAACAGCAGCTTCTCAGAAAAAAGTTTTAAGTTTACTGCGTTCAATTTCAATATTTTTCTTTTTTCAGAACATTGTATAGCCTTTATTGGTAAGTGTTTGGATATGTTGCATGAATTTTTAAAAACCCAAACGAAATCTCATTCTGGATAAATTTGCTTTGGTGGCGGACAATAGTCATACTAGGGTTTTATGTTCTTCCCAGATTTCGATTTGTCATTCTAGGTATTATTTATACTTATGGTATTTTACTTTACTATTTAACTACGTTAAGAAACCGTGAAAGATAGATAAATTTGTTGCCTAACTACATTCTTCGTTAACCTAGGAGTAAATAAAAGCAGTGAAAGACAAAAAAGTTCACGAGTCCCACAACAACTTATTTTATTTTGCATTATATTTAGTATTGGTGGTTTACAAAGGTATGGTTAACTGAATACACTTGTTGCCAATTATTATTCTTGTATACTGCATATAGTACATCAATGGGAATATTGCATCCACAGGTCTCTTATACCAAACTTGTGGTTTTATTTTTGCGAACAGCATTTCAACGATAAAATTATTTTGTCAGAAAAACATTTGATTAATACTATGATTAACTAAATTATGAGTCCCTTAAACTGAAAGAAAATTTACCACATCTGAAAATGTATTTCAGCAGAAAAATAATAGATACAACTTTGTTGGACGAGGATGTAGCCTACACAAATGTCTTCACCAAGGCCAACACAACAGTACTTTTCTTCAACATCGCTGTAATTTTCCCACATCACCAAAGTGTACATCTCACGACCATTGTCATCAAGTTACTCCCCGATATAATGTTCGGCCGTCGTCCATTTTCGCGATGTCGTTTCACATTTCATGCCTACCAATTCTTTCCTTGTGGTAGACACCTAGTGCTCTACCAAATAGCAGAGGACTGGTAGATCCCTTACCAATCTCCTACTTCCTGAAAGCAGACAATTTTTTCTACCATTCCTCTACCTTTTCAGTTCTACCACGTATGGTAGTCGAAAGGAAGGAAAATGGTAGAAGGCAAAAACTGAGAGTGTGCTGATTACTCCATTGTAAAAGACCCGGGAATATGTTTCCTTCCCCCTTTAATTCTTGTATGCTCTTCCCGTGACAAGACACACACGTTACAAGTAACAATAAACAGTAAAAGAAATCATTCATCCAGTATAGTTCAGTCAGAAGTATTGCGAGTATTTATTACAACAGGTTATGGGCCCAGATTTCGCATTAGGTATTGTACTTAACAATAACTGAAACCAAGCAAAAAAAAAAATAAGAAATAGAAAGCAAACATTGGTTTCTGAAAAAGAGCCAAAATGGCCGCTGGAATTTTTTCTGCAAAAGATGTTTCCCACATTTCAAAATTCAAAGGAGATTAATTTTACTTCTACAAGTTCCAGCTGAGGCTCTTTCTCATGAATCATGGGCTACTCAACATAGCAGAAGGGACTAAAAAGAGACCCACTGCTATCGCTCCAATTGCAAGCCCTTCAAATGCTGCTGAGGTAAAAAGCAATACTGAAAAGATTGATGAATGGATCAAGATGGATATAGCAGCACAAAATTTCATTGTGTCTACCCTTGAGGAGAAAGTCATGCGAACCATCATGAACTGTAAAACATCATACTCAATGTGGACTCGGCTTCTAAGCCAATATCAACTAACTTCCATGGAAAACAAACATTTACTGATGGGTAAGTTCATGTCCTATCAGTTTGATCCCAGCTACGATGTCATGACGCATGTAGCTGCTGTCGAATATCTGGCGTCCCAATTGCACGATGTGAATTCACCGGTTTCCGACCACCAGATTATTGCCAAAATTATTTCGACCCTGCCATTACATGGGGAAAAAAATTACTGATCTTTCATGTCAGCATGGAATAGCGCTGATGACAGAATAAAGACAATTTCTCTAGTGGCCTCCAGACTCCAAGTCGAAGAAAATATGTTGAAGCTTGCTGAGGTATGCATGGAGTCATCATGCTGGAGCTTTTGTCGTCAATAAGAAAAAAGAAAAATTTGCGTTCTCTGAAACAAAGAGGGATTTCAGATCTGACAATCGTCCCAAATCGGTCTGCGCGTTTTGTTAAAACTTGATTCGCAGAGCCAACCATCGTGAAGAAGACTGCCGGCTGAAACAATCCTATTTACAAGATAAACGTGACGGTAGTGCTGGAGATGCCATGCTTACTCACTTGACAAAACGTGAGCCACCCTTCATCGATGATTCCTATCCCTTCAAGTATGCGGAAATTCAGTTTGATTCTGAATGTTGGTATGCCGATTCAGGAGCAAGCGAACACATGACTGACAACAGGGCTCTATTCACAGACATTCAGTCAACCAAAAGTAGAAAGAGTCTCATAAAAGGAGTCGGAAAGGACAACAAAACCCTTCATCTATCAGGAATTGGGAACATTTCCATCCGCAGTACCCTGGGTGGAGAGTGGCATGATGGGATCCTTCGGGATGTCCTATTCGTTCCAAATCTAGGTAAACCTATTCTCAATTGGAGCTGCCACAGAACTCGGAACAATAGCATCGTTCGACAAAGACGGTGTAAAGCTTGAAAAAAACGGAAAAGTTGTCGCCGTTGGTTCAAAAATCAAGAAAAGACTTTACCAGATGCATTTTTCAAACCACCTATCACCCGCGTTATCTGCAGGTCTCGCTACCAGGGCCACACAAAACTATGCTCAGACTTGACACGGACGTTTGGGCCATGTTCATTTTTCAACGCTGCAAAATATGCATTCAGCTGACTTTGTCGATGGACTCACCATTCATAATCCATCAGACCCACCACCATTTTGTGAAGGATGTGTCTTCGGCAAACAACATCGGCTTCCGTTTTCTACGTGTGGCCGCACTCGAGCAACAAAGCGCGGCGGCCTTATTCATAGTGATCTGTGTGGACCAATGTCAAAACCCTCGCTAGACGGGGCGTTTAACTTTATCACATTCCGAGATCAATTCAATGGCTATGGCTTCATTTGGTTCCTGAAGAAGAAGTTTGAAGCAAGCATGCATATTCAAGATTTAATCACCCGTTGCGAAACGGAAATTGGGGGCTGTGTTGCAATTCTTCGTACCGACAATGAGGGGAATACACGAGTAAGGAGCTCATCCAATGGATGGCTAACAAAGGAATTGTTCACCGAACAAGCACGGCAAAAAATCAGGAGCAGAATGGAGTCGCCGACCGCTACAATCGAACGATTCTTGAATCAGCAAAAAGCATGCTCTACTCATCCACACTTGGAAAGGCTTTCTGGACAGAGGCCTCCGCAACCGCTGTCTACATACACAACAGGGTTTCCTGCAAAGCCATGTCAACAATAACTCTCTACGATGGATGGTACGTGAGAAAGCCTCACGTCTCTCATCTTCGCATCCTCGGCTGTGACGTATACGTCCACATCCCAAAAGATGAACGTTCGAAACTGGATCCAAAAGGGTTTAAATGCCAGTTTATTGGATATTCGGAAACACAGAAAGGTTTTCGGCTGTCCGACTCGGTGTCGGGGAAAGTAAAAATTTCCAGAGATGTAATTTTCAACGAAAATTCTACTGAAGTCCGAATCTTATCTGTACCTTGCAGTGACGGGCCTGGTCTCGTTGAAATCGGGGCAGGTAGGGATATTCCCGCATCCAACGATCCTGCCACAGTGTCTAATTCAGTCAGTAGTACCAGCGCAGAATCAACCGTGGACGAAGATATGGTATTAGAACCTTTTCATGGATTCGGCCCCCCGGAGACAAACACTGACTCTTCCCGAAAATCGTCACGTATACGAAAGAAACCAGATCACCTCGATGAAGATCCTAACTTTCTAGGCTTCATGAAGGAAAATCTTTCTCATCAAGATTTCGTCGAGCCACAGTCATATAAGGAGGCACTTTCATCCTCTGAAGCGACTGAGTGGCTCAATGCGATGGAGGAAGAAATGCAGTCCCTAATGAAAAACGAAACCTGGCGTTTGGAAGCACTTCCCTGTGATCGCAAAACAGTTAAAAACAGATGGGTCTTCAAAGTGAAATGTTACTCATCCGGCCACCCAATCCGCTTCAAAACCCGCTTAGTAGCCAAAGGTTTCTCACAAAAAGTTGTGGACTATGATGAAACCTTTCCTTCAGTTGTGCGACATGAGTCAGTGAGAGAAGTCCTAGCAATAGCAGGAACACGTGATTTTGAGATTCTTCAACTTGATGTGAAAACCGCCCTCTTAAACGGTGAACTGGCTGAAGTAATTTTTATGGAGCAACCGGAAGGTTTCGTTTCAAGCGTATGTCCCACCTATGCTTGTCGCCTACAGAAAAGTTTGTACGGATTGAAGCAGGCGTCTCGACTGTGGAACGTCAAGGTCGATGGATTACTTGTAAATCTCGGATTCATCCGGAGTCTAGCCGACTTGTGTGTGTATCTTCGCCATAATAAAGACGGCATGGTAATTTTAGCAGTCTGGGTCGATAATCGTCTGCTCTGTGGTGATAATAAAAGGCAGCTGATAGATCTAATTGATCAGCTGTCAGATCACCTGGAAGTTTCCACACAAGAGGCCGACCTTATCATTGGCATAAAAATTGATAGGGATCGCCCGCTAAACTCTTGTTCTTTCATGTGCAGCCATGTCGTGATAGTTTTATAGAAAAATACACTGGCATGCCTTCCATGATCGTGAAAAATTTGAAGAAAAAATATCTGAGATTCATTTAAAAAGGGTTAGTGTCTTCACTAATAACAGACTCTCATTTTAAAAAAAAGTCCGTCATGGTAGAAAATTGATTTGTCATTATTAGTAGCTTTGTTAACGTAAAGTGTAAAGCTTCCTTATATCTCAATGTATTATGTGATGTGTAATTAGGTAATCAATAGCTGCTTGAAAATGTGCAAAAGGTGAAAACAGGACACGAAGAACGAACAGAATCATTTATAGCAGTAGGTTATGATTTTAATGTATTTATTGGGCTCTTTGTAATTGTTAAAAGAATTGAAAATGTATAAGGAATAAATAGTATTAGAATCAATATTGAATTACATAATCTTTGTTTTGGTCCTTGCCTCAGACGATAATTTAAGTTTGTAATATTATTCCTATAAACATTATTTATCAAATGTTAATGATAATAAACTAGTCTTCGTGGAAACATATATTTTTGTTCCCAGCAACCAAAAAAGCCCCGCGGAACTCATTCAGTTTCCGTATTCCCAACGAATCAGTGGTCTTTACCTATGGCATAAGTATCGACAAAAAGAAGCTATATGGGAGATGGACTGGGGGTTGGGGGAATAATGAAAGAGGGTGGACAGAACAAGGCTAAGTGCGAAAAACATTTATTTTTTGTATTATATTTTAAAAAGCGATGGTAGTTCAATAAACAAAAATTGTGAAAAATGAACTTTATTAAACGGGATATTAGCAATATATAAATACTAATATAATCCGAAATTAGATTGCAACCGAATAAATAATCAAAGATTAACTAACGTACAAACGCTAACATTGTTTGATCTCTGCAAACCTTAAAGAAAATCACGGTTTCAGCAACATTTGTACACTCCAAATTCCACGGAATAGGAGGTGGGAAATACAATTTTCGAAACAAACATAAAGTTTGTAAGAAAATGGAAATTGAGCGGAGAAAAAGGCCCAGTCCTATGGAGAAAAAGGCCCACTTTTGAATTTGGAAAAAAGTGGGCCTTTTTCGTATGGGCCTTTTTCGTCTGGGCCTTTTTCGCGGGCCTTTTTCGTCTGGGCCTTTTTCGTCTGGGCCTTTTTCTCCGACCTCCCGGAGTGTAGATTATAGAAGAAAACGACAAATCAAGATCATTCTGGGTAGGATCATTCGACACTTTGTATTCTCAAAAAACGAAACAAAGCACTTTTCTGTGCTGGAGGCTAGTGAGCAGGCGAGTGCTGGAGGTTGTAAGCATAAAAATAAATATGCTGTCAGCAACATGCAAACTGGTCCAAGAGGCCTTAAGGTGTACGAAATAAGAAATGCCACCCCTTAACTGCTTGACAGAACAAATAACGCTACTACAGGATAGGCGAAACAACCCAATAGAAAGCCTTTCAAATTTTTAAACACTACCATGCAACATGGACAATGTGTTATGAGTTAAAGCAATATTATGCGAGGAGAGAGAACCACAAATTTGTTGTAATAAATACGTGCAATACTTCTGACTGAACTATACTGGATGAATGATTTCTTTTACTGTTTATTATTTCTTCTAATGTGTGTGTCTTGTCACGGGAAGAGCACAAGTGAGACTAACAGTTTGCACAGATTAAAGGGGAAGGAAACAAAATATTCCCGGGTCTTCCACAATGAAGTAATCAGCAGGGTTGCCATTGAGAATAAAGATAGCGAGAGATATAGGCTTGCAGTTTGCATAACAAAACACAACATCCCCACTCAAACTGGAACCACTCCAATCCTTTTTCTCAATTCCTGAATACCGGACCGGGCAGCGCTTTCGTGAATAAATCAGCCAGCTGTTCTTTTGTTCCGACATGACTGACTGTAATGCTTCCGTTCATCTGCTGCTCCCGAACATAGTGATACCGTACGTCTATGTGTTTAGGGCGACGATGGAATTCAGGGTTTAGCGTGAGCTTGATTGTCCCTTGATTATCGCAGAATAGAGCTGTTGGCCGTGTTTTTTCGCAACCAACACTATTTAGCAAACGCGGAGCCCAAACAACGTCTTTGCTGGCTTCGCACATGGCCAAATATTCAGCTTCAATAGTTAACAGGGATACGCATGCTTGACGTCGACTGTTCCATGCTATTGGCCCGTCATTAAAGATGAGCAGGAAGCCCGAAGTTGATTTACATGTGTCCGTATCGCCGGCGTAATCAGAATCTGTAAAAGCAGAGAGTACTTTTAACTCATCGCCAGCTATGGCGGCGAGCCGAACAATGAAAACCAAACTTAAAAGGAGTTAGAAAAATTGAAGAAGAAGAAATTAAAAAAGAAAAATAACAAGAAGTGGTCCTGAATTGCTAAACTTGCACAAGCCACCGAGGCAGCATCAGTGTCATCAACCTCTGATCCCACAGAGTTTGTCAAAACAGGTATTCCTGAACCAAGACCAACAAGTACACTGCTAACACAAATTTTCAACAGTGAAGGCTGCCCAGTATTCAGCTAATTTGATTTAGGAGAACTATCTTATCCCTCACCCATTCTGAACAAGACCACTTTAGATTCAAAAGTGGCGACGATAAAAAAAAACTCAAAGCCAAAGTGAAAATCTTGGATGGCCAAACTGAAGTTGAATGCGAGAAGTATTGAAGAGAAACAGGCGTGAAAAGGTGCTCTGCAAAGAGCTGAAGGTTTTCAGGTAAACTTTCAATTTGACAATGTAAGATTTTAAATAATTTTAACCTTTCTGTATTGCAATAGGTAAAAAACCATGTGGAATTGCTTGCTAAATCTATTAAGAAACAAGATGAAATCAAATCAAATTGTAAAAGAAGTTGGCTGAACGCATCGAAGAATAGGAAAAGAGAAAGGAATAACAAGAGAAAACGAGAAAAGCAAACATTAAGAAAAAGAAAACTGAAAAGAAAGAACATAAACCGAATGAACACCTCACACTTAACAGGTATGTGTTAACATTTACATTTAAGGAAGACCAGCCAGTTTATTCCATTGATTTTCAGGGAAAAAGCTGGAATTGTCTGATAAGACAACGAAAGTCAAACTTAAACGGAAGTTAGAGGGAATGAACAAGAAATTAAAAAGGAAAAGTAAGAAGAAGAGGTCCTGAATTGCCAAACATGCTTGAGCCACCAAGGCAGCTTCTGTGTCATCAACCTCTGGTCTTTCAGAGTTTGTTAAAACAGAAATTCCTAAACCAAGACCAGCAAGTACACTGCCAACACCAATTTTTAACAGTGAAGGCTGCCTAGTTCCCAGCAAATGTGATTTTGGAGAACTATCTAATTCCTCACCCATTCTGAAAAAGACCACTTCAGATCCAGAAGTGGCAACGATTAAAATGAAAGAAAATAAAACTTAAACAAAAAATGAAAATCTTGGTAGGCCAAGCTGAAGTTCAAATGCAAGAAGTATTGAAGAGAAACAGGCATGAAATGGTGCTCTGCAAATAGCTGAAGGTTTTCAGGTAAACTTTCAATTTGACAAAAATATTTGTAAGATCTTCAAAACTTTTAACCTTTCTGTATTGCTATAGGTAAAAGACTATGTGGAATTGCTTGCCAAATCAATTAATGAACGAGATCAAATCAGAAAGTAACATAAATTGCGCTGAACGAAACGAAGAAAAGGAAAAGAGAAAACAATAACTACAGAAAAAAAGACAAACCAACATTAAGAAAAATCAAACTGAAAAGAAAGAACATTAAGTGAGTAAACCAAAGAAAAACAGGCAAATTTATCGTATGAAATAATGATACTGTCTCGTGGACGAGCTAAACTCGTGTTTTTTCATGTGCAAGCCATGTCGTGATAGTTTTTTATAACAATACACTAGCATGCTTTCCATGACCGTGGAAAATTTAAAGAAACAAAATCTTAGATTCATTTTAAAAGGTTAAGTGTCTTCACTAATAACAGACTCCCATAAAAAAAGTTCTTCATGGTATAAAATAATTACAATGGATTTGTAATTGTTAGTAGCTTTGATAACGTCAAGTGCAAAGCTTCCTTATATTTCACTGTAGTATGTGTGTGTAATAAGGTAACCAATAGATGCTAGAAAATGTGCATAAGGGAAAACAAGACACGAAGAACGTAAAAAATCATTTATAATTGCTGGAAAAGCGCGCGTTCTTACCAGAGACGTAGATGGTTCTCTCGTACTAAAGGTGACGTTATTCTTTAACAAAAGGTTGCTCTGTAACAAAAGCAATGCATTAACTATTTAAGTTATATTCATAGACGTTCCTAGGCAAATCAAATATTCCTGTTTTGCTCGAAATATTTATTGCTTGGGTGAAAAGCGCTCCAATCCCAGTCAGCAGTCACCGCCTAGCTGGCATAGTTATAGCAGTAGGTTATGATTTTAATACATTAATTTGGCTCTTTGTAATTGTGTGAAGAATTGAAAATGTGATAAGGAAATAAATTGTATGAGAATCAATATTGAATTATAATATTCTTTTTTTTACTTTCAAAACTACTATATAAATTTCACACGATAAGTGCGAAAAACATGTATTTCTTATATTATATTTAAAGCAGCTATAGTAGTTCAATAAACAAAAATTGTGAAAAATGAACTTTATTTAATGGGATATTAGCAATAGATATATACTAACATAATTCAAAATCAGATTGCTACCGAATAAAAAAATATAAATTACCTAGCGTACAAACGCTAACATTGTTTCATCGGCAAACCTTATTGAAAGTCACGGTTTCAGCAACCTTTGTACATTCCAACTTCCACGGAATAGGAGGTGGGAAATATTTTTTGGAAACATGTTAAAGATTGTAGGAATTTGGAAATTTAACGGAGAAAAAGGCCCAGTCCAATGGAGAAAAAGGCCCACTTTTCAATTCGGAAAAAAGTGGGCCTTTTTCGTGTGGGCCTTTTTCGTATGGGCCTTTTTCGCGGGCCTTTTTCGTCTGGGCCTTTTTCGTCTGGGCCTTTTTCTCCGCCAATCACACTCCGTACCTTTCCAAGTAACTGCTGGTTTTTGTTTGGCCATTAAATTTAACAGGTATTCTTAATAAGTGTTATTTTTCTGACATAGAAAGGCGAGTAAATGGCGTATGAAGATGGAAACGTTTTCATTATGTTTTTCTGTTTTTTCATCCTCGGATTCTCGTGTTATGCTTTCTTTTTTTGGTACGAGATCCTTTCCTTAACGTTACTCGTCCTCGCAATCGCAGTACAGTATTTTCTGTTTGACTTGACGGTATGCATGTTTTTTTTCATTTTCTTCTTGTCTTTATGTTCTTGCTGGGTTTTAGGTGGTTAGTTTGCACTAATAATATTAATTTTTCTTTCGTGGTTTTTGGGATTCCATCTGTTAATGAATTTTTCGGACCTATGTGTAATTGATTGGTTCGTTCCTTCAGAATAGTATTTCCTTTGCTTCGTGTGTGCTATGAATAGCTTTTCTCTTGCCAAGTTGGTGAGATGTAAATATTGTACGCCGGTGTTCTTATAGATTTCGGATCGTCAGTTTATTTTGATATCGTTTCAGAGTACGGCTTGTCGCCAAAAAGTAGGAAAAATGTGCTTCCTTGAAGTGTTGATTCCTTCACTTTGTTGTGCTCGAAGGTGACAAATGTAGGTATTCTTATTTTATTATTGGGTTCACCTGCAACATAGCAAGCAAAATGCCGCATAAGGTTTTGTTAAACCGTTTCACCAACCCCTTTGTTTGATGGTGATATTCTGCGATTCCTATATTTATTTTACTACAATATTTTGCTGATCTGGAGGCTGGATAGGATGTTAGTAACATCTGGTTTACTAGAGTTGATAATTGTTTGTCCGTTGGATCTTTCACTAGAACCGAGAAATAATGACTGGCATATACTGAGCTAATATGCACCTGCATCTCTTTGCGTTTTCCTGAATTGGGCCAACAATGTCTATTGCAAGCCTTTCCCACGCCCATTCGGCCATTGGCGAAAGTTGCAATTGCGACCAACTTCCATCCACTGCTTTTCATTTTGTACAGTTTAAGCACCTATTAATGTGTTTTATAAAGAAATGTCTCATATGTGGTCAAAAGTATTGCGTTTGAAGGCTGAAAATATTTTTACTTCCCTTGGTGTCCATTCAAAATGGGTTCGTGGTTTTTTCTTATAAATTCCTTATTTTGGTTCTTTGGTATTACTAATCTTGTTCTCTAATCTTCGTTCCATGTTTTTCGATAATACGTCTATGTCCCAAATTATAAATCCATTTATACTCTGACGGTGTTTACTTGTGTGGCTGGCGGCTTCTTTCCTTTATTATTCGATGTTATTCTGTATGCTGCAACTTGACCTATTCGGTTTCTTTTCGACTGTTCACTTTCTTCCTTCACACCTCACATTTTCCCTTGGCTTCACTTTTGTACCCACCGACCTTTTTTTCTTCTTAAGCTAACGGCACATATAAACTAAAGCTAACAATATCAGCATATTGGTACTTACTTGCCGATTTCCAACAGCAATATTAAATTCGTGTAATTTAAGAGCCCATCTAGCTAATATGTCCTAAATACATTAATCAAGCAGATGATTGCTTATGCCTCTTTTTCTGTGGTAGACAACGGTGTTTGCGGTCGTTCAAATGTTTACAGATAAACGCAAAGACGGCCTCCATGCCACCTGTTTCACGAAGTTCATCAAACTCTGCTGAATCTGCTGATTGAATTAGAGGCTGTCTGTGGTCCCAGATGGCTCCTATGCCACATCCTGAAGCGTCCGTGTAGGTTATGAACTTGTAAAATCTGGGTAGCTTAGAATAGACCCATTGAAGAGACAGCTATTGATACATATTAAAGGCGTACATTTGTTCCTCCTTCTAATTCTAATCCGCAAGTATTGATTGTAATATATAGCCAAATCTAAATCATGTTTAGACTGTAAATACAGTTTTATGTGCCCGTTTCTCCTAGGGCGTTAAAATTTTTTCCTAAAGGTTCATCTTGGCTGTTCTGAAGTATAACTGAGTGAAACATTCAAAGTTTTGTCAATCTGTTTCTGTAAGGTCATCCTTATCTCTATTTTCTGGTATAAAAGGAATATGAATGACTGCATTACTGATTGGTATACTAGAAACTGGTAGCGTGTTGTTTCCTAAATTGTGTAGAGGCACTTGAAATGAAAATTAGCAGGGAAAAGGTAAAATACTATAGGTAGTCAATTTCCTGCCTTAGTCTATAGAAATAAATAAACAATAAAAGAACTCATGCATCTATCGGAAACAGCAAAACCGACCACGAAAGAGCTTGCTCATCAACAACAAAAATAATTCCAGTTAATAAACTGCATTGATATAACTGAAATTACTTATAAGGGGAAATCTTTCACGCGTGTCATCGAACAGACTTATAATCGTGCTTAGAAATATATTCCTTACATAAGAAAATAATTTTAATTGCATGGTCATATCATAACCAGCCATATTGCCGACCACAGTGTTCGATTACTTCGAATGTTTTGGTTACTAGCATGCTATTCAACAACCATTGATGATGAAATTTTTTAAAAAGTAATGAAATACTTGTTGATTGTGTTCTTATATTAACGATCCAATAAATTTATATTACATGCGCCGTTTCTTTACCTCCCATCTATCGTCCGCATAAGGCATCCGCCGCAACAAGAGCCCATGTTAAAAGCTCTGAAGACGGTCGGTGTTCGGACACTAAGGTCGAAAGCTTTCGTTTCGCTTCCTGCAACGACGAAACTTTTCAGTTGATGCCAATACAATTCTTTTTCCAGTTTGGAGTACAAAATCGTTGTTTTGACGTCAAATTGTAAGACCTCACTATCACGATAAGCAGCAGTCGAGAACACAGTTCAGAAAGATTCATGTTTATAACAGAGAAATTGTTAAAATTTTCTTAGCGTTACATACATGGGAAACATCCCGTACGAAACGGCAAGCTTGCGTTTTGGCGATGCCCAAATCCTAGCTTCATCAAGCTTCCCCGTAGCTAGCTTGCAGATATCAAGCCAGGGATACGTTTTGGTTAGCTTGAGTTTTGTGGGGCGGCCGCAGTGCCTTAAAATTAAACTAGCGTAAGCTGTGAATTCGCAGGCTTGCCTTTTAGCTTACAAAAACTAAGCTACTGAAATAAGTGAAAGCTAGAAAAATGGGAGTTAGGAAAATATATATTAATTAGCATAAGAAATGCTTAAAACAAGCATGAGTTATGATAGGACTTTAGTCTCAAATAATAAATTTTCTTTAAAAAATTAGGACATCATACTTAGGTTTGAAAATATAAAACATTTTGCATGATTGTGTAACGAAGCCGAATATATCTTACTTTAACTTTTCTCGCTTTTGCTTCAGTAGTAAATACAAGTCTGGGCACGACAATTGCAACACTATACGCAGTACAGCTGACCTAGATGAACACCTGCAAGCTGATTCACGCAGACGATACGTCACCAATATCACACCATATTGAACGCGTCCTTTTGATTGGTTAACCGCGTGAAGCCTACAAGCTCCTCCCAATCACGCCACTTTGCAATATGCAAAGTTCCGTGGTTAACCCAGCATCTGAGGAAGATCAGACAAGTTGTTGCAGCCGTGCCGAGTAGTTGCCCTAAGTCATTTTTCCTTGCTTATTTGAGTAGTATTGTGCCTTAATTAATGTTTCAGTAACCAAACCTTTTGAGTAGAAAACTCGTTCTCGTCTTGAGTCTTCTCAGACGTTCTGTGCCAATTCTTGCGTTCCAAACCCTGTCTGTGTGGAAGCTGAATTCCAAGCTCGTCTTGTGACATTTTATCTTCCATTCTTTCACTCGTGAGTTCACGGTAAGACCCTGTTTAATTGTTCCCTCTTTTAACTTGTTTTCTGAATGTTTCTTCTCGTCTTTTGTTCTCTTATCTTTTTATTTCTTATGTCCTAGCTTATAATAAACACAGACGTCATTGTGGGTAAAACGCCTCGAGTTCGATTTACATTTATTGTCTTAATTTCGGTAAAGTCCATCTTCCCACACGGGAAGATGCTTTACATTATGGTGGCAGCGGTTTCTCGAACTCAACCACAATGACTGATGATGTTATTTATGGCGGCCATAAGATACCTCGCACACCTGTAAGCACCCCTCTTGTTCCCATAACGCCAGTGGTTCAAATAACCGACGAAACAGTTGCTAAGTTAATTGATTTTGAGAAACTACCAGGTCGTTCTTCGTCCACGTTAGATAAGTTTCAGGGCTGTAAAGCGTCAGAAGCAGACACTGAGGTCGTTACGAAATCTGCTTCCCCTGTTTTGAAACCTAAAGTGCAGACAGATAATACTCAGTTACGTAAATTACGGTCGAATCCTGCTTATGAGGAAGTCGCTCCGTTCGTTAAACCCACCCATAAACAAACTGGTACACGTGCTAAGTCTACCGCCGCAGCCACTCAACGTCCACGATCGGTCTATGCTAAATTCTTTTCTCGTCTTGCTCCTCCAAAATCACCTACGAAAAGCGAATCAAAGGCTAGTCTCCTCTCAAGTACTCTTTTAAGCTTCTTTCAAAAGAAAAGCCCAGTGAATGGACGATCACCTCAACCTGAGTCTCCATCACCTATACCACGAGATCCAGAGCAATCCATCCAAAGTATTTCCGACGCCGTCGAATCCGATTCCATCCCTAATATTAGCACTCAAGTGTCTGAAGGAGAGGGTGTTGGACTTCCAGTCACACGACCCGAAAATTTGGAGCCAGCTGACCCAACTACTGAACGACTTCGGGCTGAGGAGCCGCCCCTTGGGCAAACCACATTTGCTGACAGACGTGGAGACGCCAACAGTGTTCCTGAGATACCTAGCTGCGATTCAAGAAGTGAGGGCCAGCGGGAGGATAAAGCGGACAACGCGGAAGGCGGACCAACAGGCGACCGAGTTGACAACGTCCTTTACGACGTATGCGAGGCAGTTTACGACGTTCCTGTTAGGACAAACGTACAGCATAGAGGAACTACAGACGTTCGTACCAGCCAAGGACAAGGCCCTCTTCGGCATTGTGCCGAAGGCGACAACGCAAGCAAGCGAGGAGGAGAGGCATTACGAGTTTCTCATCCTGAAAACATTCGAATTCTCGATCCACCTGGAGAAAACAATGTTGGAGTTCCAGCTGACTCTTCTCACGGCAATACTAAACCTACTCTCGTTCTTAAGGAAGCTACAATCAATCACCAGCTCGGAACCACTGTTACCCGAACTGCTACTGCTCGAAAACAGATTGACCCACTTCCGGAGAGTGGCACGACCGTGCCACAAGCACCTATCGTCCATCATCAAAAACGTACTCACCCAGACTGCCAAACAATTGAAACAGTTGCTATCGTCCATTCGGGAAAATCAGGAAGAGCCGGATATCACCCCAACTTGTTCGACATCATCACAGCAGACAGACAAGTGCCAGACAGAACGACTACGATTCAAAAACCGTCGATACAACTGACCGACAACAAAGTAAGCGAATCCCGGTCGGTTTCAAACCGCATCCCAGGCATCACGCAAACTCACCATCACGGAGCTCCAAACTCCCCTGTAACTTTTTTTACCGACAATATGGCTTACTCTTATTCCCCTATCAAGGCAGCTACAGTTAATGATTTGAATGATATGCAAAACAACCAGCATACCTTTTCACGTCTACAACTTCTCCCTCCTTTTTCCGGAAGTCCAATTGCTCGTTTTGACTCTTGGCTGGAATCTTTTGAGAGTATAATTGATGGGGCAGGATGGTCTGAAGGGAAAATTATTCAAATGATGCGTGCAAAATTTACAGATAAAGCTTTTTCTGTCATACAAACCTTAATTAAAAATCATCCATACGACTATGGTTCGATTAAAACAGCTTTGCTCGATCACTTCCACGGAGACGAAAATGTTGATGTGTACATTAAGAAATTCAATAAAGCTAAACGTAAACCTGGAGAAAAAATTGTTGACTATGCTCATCGTTTACAGGAAATTTTTAAAAAGGCATATCCTGATGGGTATATGGAAAAATCCTTCGCCGTTATCCTCATGCAGAAATTTATCGAAGGATTAGATTCAAAATTACAAGCTAAAGTCAGATATAAGGAATTTAAAGATTATAACGAACTCGTGGCAGCAACACGCGTCTATGCTGTTCGGTTGGAAGCTCTAGAAACAGACCGCGAGAAGCATGAATTTGTTAGGGCAATTGACGAGTCATTTAACAACAAAAATTCGGAATTAAAAGAACTTAAGCAAATGTTACTTGACCAGAAAGAAATTGTAAGCAGTGCCGTTGCTAATATTCGCCAAAGCCAGAAGCAAGGGGATAATCCAAAGTCGGATAAAGATGAGATCAAGGAGGTTATTCACGAACTCACACAGGCTGTAAGACAACTCCAGCAAGATAGGAAAGATTATTCTTCTGCTACACCAGGAACTCCTTATAGGAAACAAGTTTCATTTCAATCGATTAACCCTGATCAAGGCAGGAACTGGAGGCCTCCCCAGCAACGCCCCAATGATAATTATAATAATAACAATTATAATCTTAATCCTTACCAACACCAACCTCCTCGATTTCCAAACAGACAAACGCAAGCTGCGCCCCTTTCTCAAGGCCACCTAACCATAATAATAGTGACAGGTCTGATCAGCAGATAATAACTTGTAAATTTTGTGGTTACCGCGGTCACACTCAGTTCAACTGTCGTCAATTCCAGCGTCACAGTCTGGAACAAGCCCAGCCTCCAGTCTGCTACTCCTGCCGAGAAATTGGGCATAAGTCTTATAATTGTCCGAAATATAGGAATTCACAAAGACCTAATATTCCAGGGCCCCCTCAACATCAGGGAAACCAGTAAATATCAACTGTAGCTTCGGGTCAGTTGGTAACGAGCCTCATATTAAACCCCGACAAGTCGCAAAATTAACCACTATTACGAATGAATCAACCCCTAGAATTCCATTAAAAATATTCCAGATTCCGTTACAAGCATTATTTGATACAGGCGCGTCTAAAAGTATTATCCACGAGAGGATGTTTAATAAGTTACCCCCTAGAGGTCAGGTGATCTGCAGTCAACTTGATTTCGATTTATATGATGTAGGGGAGAAGAAATTACATACGCTGGGAGGAGTTATTTTACCCGTACGATACGGAGAAACAGTTTTTGAACAAGAATTTATTGTAACTAATGGTGTTTCTGAGGACTGTATCCTTGGATGGGATGCAATCCAGAAGCACGGATTTCGGCTTGACGGAGAAGCCAGAAGCATTTACCTAGCGAGGGATGAGCAGGGATCAGCCATCTCTGAGGTACCCGACATGGCGGTTACTACGGTCAAAAAGACGACGCTATTTCGTCAGACGTCGACAGTAATTGCAGCGGAAATGAAAGATTCATTTCCGTATGTCCCACGAAATACAGCATTTATATTTACCCCAGCACAAGATTTGCCAGCAGGCATTTATATCGAAGAATTTATCGGAAATGTATCGGAAGATGGAACTTATAAAATTTTGGTCGAGAATCATTCACTACATCAAATCAAAATTCATAGGAACACTAAATTAGGCGTAATTGAAATAATTAAACATTGTATCGGAAAAATTTCGTTAGCGAAATTAGAAGATAATCCTAAACCAGTAATTGAGCCAATTTTACTCACAGAAGTAGATTCAGAATTTCAAGAACCGCTTTCAAAATTATTACTCGACTTTCACGACTTGTTTGCGTCCAAAGATTCGGAATTAGGAAACACCAACCTTATAAAACATACGATTGATACACAAGGACGAGGCCCCATTCGACAACGCCCATACAGAGTAACAAATAACCAAAGGAAATTATTAGATGATAAAATTCAAGAAATGCTTGATGCAGATGTAATCCGATATTCGCATTCCCCATGGGCTTCACCCGTGGTTTTAGTAGAAAAGAAAGGTGGTGAACAAAGATTTTGTGTTGATTATAGAAAATTGAATAGCATTACGAAAAAAGATTCATTCCCTATGCCTAGAATAGACGAAACATTAGACAAATTATATGGGAAGAAATTTTTCACAACTCTTGATTTAGCTTCAGGCTATTGGCAAATTCAAATTGACGATCCAGCTATTGAAAAAACAGCGTTTGTGGTAGAAAACAACCTTTACGAATTTAAACGTATGGCATTTGGTTTGTGCAATGCACCGGCCACATTCCAACGGCTAATGAACTACGTACTGAGAGACGTCTTGGGGCGTAAAACATTAGTTTATTTGGATGACGTTATCATCTTTTCAGACACTTTCGACGATCATTTACGTGATATTCGAGAAATTTTTGAATTATTACGAGATGCTAATCTGAAATTGAAACTCAAGAAATGCCAGTTTATTAAACGCTCAGTAAATTATCTAGGTCACGTAATATCGACCGATGGTATTAAACCGGATCCGAGCAAAATTGACAAAATAGTCAATTATAAAACACCGACTTCAGTCGACGAAATCAGATCGTTTCTCGGATTAGCTGGATATTACAGAAGATTTATTAAAGATTTTGGATCAATTGCCAAACCGTTAACTCGATTAACGCATAAAGATCTTAGCAGAAAGCCTTTTTATTGGGGACCTGAGGAACAAGTTGCTTTCGAGAAATTGCGCAATTCTCTAGTAACGCCACCAGTTCTTGCTTACCCCAATTTCAATGAAAAATTTATTCTTTTCACCGATGCCTGCGACTACGGTATTGGAGCAGTGCTATCCCAAATTCAAAATGGCCAGGAACATCCCATAGCCTATTCCAGTAGACAGTTGACAAAAGCAGAATCGAATTATAGTACGACAGAAAAGGAAGCCTTAGCAGTCGTAGATGCCATTAAGCATTTTAGGCATTACCTATTAGATAAACCCTTTGAAATTATTAGTGACCACCGTCCCTTGCAATGGCTTAAAGAACAGAAAGATAATAATGGTAGATTAGGGAGATGGGCTATACTATTGGCCGCAACGAATTATGAATTGAAATATAGGCCAGGACGTGTTCACCAAAACGCAGATTGCCTGTCCCGCTTAAAAATAGCTAGTATCCAAACAGTGAGCAATATTACCTTAATTTGTGAAAAACAGTTGGACGATGAGCTTTGCATAGCCATTCGTAATTATTTGGATAACGGAGAACTTGATCAAGCTTTTCTTCAATCTAAACCAGATTGGGTGAAAGAAATTGAGTATTTTGAAGTTATTGATGGAACACTTTACCGGCACGTGCTGCCATCTACCGATAGCAAAAGAAACGAAACTAACCATCAGTTAGTCTTGCCTGCATCGTTACGCCATCTAGTGCTCAAAGAACTACATGACGCACCGATGGGTGGGCATTTAGCTTTTTATAAAACCTATTTGAAAATAAAGAATCATTATTATTGGCCGAATATGAGAAAGGAAATTAAAGAATACTGTCAAGCTTGTGAGGTGTGCATTGCCAACACTTCTTCTTCATATAAAGCATTGTTGCATCCTCATGAAATAGCAAAGGCCCCTTTCCAGGTCATTGGAATGGATTTTTTGGGTCCTATTACGCCGGCTTCACCTAATGGAAATAATTATATTTTAGTTATTACCGATTATTTTAGCCGGTGGGTAGAGGCTATTGCGTTAAAAGATCAAACAGCGCAGACGACAGCAGATTGTGTATATAAAACAATTATAGTTAGACATGGTATGCCTAAAGCCATCCTTTCCGATCGTGGAACTAATTTCACGTCCAAATTATTCCGTTACTTCTGTAAGAAATTAAAAATTGATCAAAAGTTAACAACTGCTTACAATCCAGCTAGCAATGGCGAAACTGAGAGATTTAATCGAACATTGACCACAATGTTGAGAAAGGAATTAAAAGATGGAGAACATGAGAATTGGGAAGATATGCTGGATGATGTTTTATTTGCTTACCGTAGTTCTGTCCATTCTTCGACATGTGAAACCCCATATTATTTACTGCACGGTAGAGATCCTAATATACCTATTAATGAATTCCTTGACGCTTCCCCAAAAACATTTATCTCTGCATCAGATTACGTAGGTAATTTAGCTGATCGCTTACGTTATAGTTTCCAACGCGTCCGTGAGGAGAGCGAAAAAGCAAGAAAACGTCAGAGGGAACAATATAATAAAAGAGCAAATGTAAAACAATATGTGGTAGGAGATAGAGTATTATTAGATATTAGAGTAGTCAAAGAAGGCGATAGTAGGAAATTTACCTCTAAATATAAAGGTCCTTATAGAATTGTAAAAGTATATTCCAATAATACAGTAGATATTGCTGATAATTCATACATTTGTCAACGCACTCATGTTAACCGCCTAAAACCCCTGTACGAAACAATGTTATGGAAAGACGAACATTGTCCCCCTATCGAGACGCCTTCGAAGTTCGAGAATCGATTTCGTAAATCGATTTCCACCCAAACAATCGAAACTATGGAAAACATAGAGCGAAACGCGAGTGAATGGGAAAATATGGAATTGGAACCTTTGGAAACAGTAAATGTGGGTACGGAAAGAAATGTTGAAAGTATGGATGCGGAAAGTGTGGAATTGGAAACTGTGGAATTGGAGGCAGCGGAATTGCAAATGGCCGCCACCCAAAACAATAAACATTCTCATATCGTCAGCGAAACCCAAGGAATATATACTTCAGACGATAATGAGTCAACTCATGTTGGTGCGTCCAATAAAACAAAGAACACCACAACAATTCACGGAAACAACGCAGCTGCGGTGATTAATCTTGAATCTGACGCCCGACAGGTGGCGCCTGCCATCAGTCAGCAAGAAATACTGCCACCCCAACATGCTACCGGACGCCCGCAAAGAAATCGAAAACTACCAATGCGTTATAGGAATTAGAAGAGTACATTTTCGTCGAAACAAAATCAAAACGATCACATAACAACCGTCGTGTATTTAACAGCGAGACATTTCAAAGGGACTTCACAACGTTTTCGACACTTGTTGAGTAAAGTTCTCCTCAATTGTGCTCCACAATTTAAAAAAAAAATCCCGAAAAATGGACCCGTGCGCTAACTCTGCTAACCAGCAATCCCAGGCAGCTTGCGAGTGGCTAAGTGCCGACGAGCAAGCAGAGAAAGTGATGGCACCAATGGCTGCCATCCCCGTCTACGCCGATTGGACGCCCGTTCCGGACAAATCTAGCAACATCGTCAGCCAAACGCCTCAGTCCCCGGAGCTCGACGACATGGAAAAATGGGACATGGAACGTGACCGCTACGAGCGCCATATCGAGGAACGCACGGCTGCGTTCATCCGTCAACTAAATACCAATCTTTACACCGAAGATTGGGAGGGAGCAGTCAACACCCTGAAAAAAATTCTGGATTTGGATCCAACAAAGCGCTACCCCCCTCTTTACAGCTTTTTGCCTGAGCAGTGGGACACTGGTCGTAAAAGACCGAGGCGCGACCCTATCACCATCCCACAATAAGAAAACGCAAAACAAAAAAGGATCAAGACCACGAACAAGACATTTTTCTCTTTCTCCTTATTTACCCCTACCCCAGTAGAAACATGTGTTTATTCCCCATAGGCTAGGACTCTATCCAACAATTTTGTTTCCCCCTTCACATTATATTCTCTACAAAGTAAATCGAATAAACACAGTAGGATGCATAGATCTTTTATTATATTACTATTTAAAACAAACTTTTAAATAAACCGACGATCTAGAACAGGCGAATGAAAAAGGAAAAAGGAAATGTAGGAAAATAAAAAAAATAAAAGCTAACATATCGATTTAGGGGTATTTCAAAAAAACAGCCGAGGCAAGGATTGAACCAAAGACCCTCAAGTTTTCACAACTCTAATTTTAGAAAAAAAAGAAAATAGTTCATTTTAAGGTTTGCAATGAAGGCTGAGCCGAGACTCGAACCTGAGACTCCCGAGTGGTGGTCGAGGGCTGTGTCGCTATGGCGTCTAGAGATATATGTACACCCCATCTTATATATCAAAACAATCTCAGCCCAAACCAGAACCTTCAAATATCTAATAAAAATTCAATCATAGCAAAACAGTTATAAATTCATCAGCTTCGCAACTCGTGAGGTACTTACAAAATTTTTCGAGCTATGATCATAGCGCGGTTTGAACCTTCGAATTCTGAACCATATTCTAGGGCTATAACAACTATCCATATAGTTGTATAAATATAAATTTCAATACTCAGCAACATTCGAAAATTTGAAACAGGATAATTAGAATTTTTAACATTTATTGTTAATCAACCCACAGAATAACAATTAAGAATTAGCTACCCTCAGCAACTCAAGAGGAATCTACCAGTTAAATTCTTAGTCAAGGTCACGGCGTGATTCGAACTTAAGACTCCCGAGTCGAAGTCAGAAGCTCTAACGTTATGCCACGTAGCCAACGCCTATACCCCGAATCCCTCTCAAGTTGATATACCCAATTTACGCCTAATCAACCCTATTCACGTGTAGAAGCACTATACTTCGTCATTTCTTCTTTCACTTTTCCTTCTTTCTCTATAACCATTTCATAAACAGTAGTGAATCTAAATTAAAAAAAAAAAAAGAAATGAAAGAAAAACGAACCATGTGCGCCCTTGGAAGAATGCTACTCGACCCTACACAGCAATAAATAATTCCCCTCATGACAACGGCAGCGAAAACTGACACCTGCTAAAACAATCGAGGGCCACCTCGAGGGACTTAGTGTTGAACTCGAACTTTTGGAAAAAAAAACATAGATGTGAAGAAGTGGTAACCTACAAGTGGAAGGTTTGACCATATAAGTCAACGCGGTTCGAACGCTGAGCCTCCACTCTCAATTCATCACTGGAGATCAACAGCACTACCAAAGCTACCAAGAGAACCACTGCTATGCTACACGATGGCCGAAAATCACTCCCGTCAAACGGGGATGCCTCCTTGGAAACGAATCTGTCACGGTCTTACCGCTGAACGATCCTTCATAGTGGCGGAAGCTACTAGCACCTCTTCAACAGTGGAAGAGAAGGACCGGGCCATGCGGGAAGCCCTAGACCACCGGCGCCCATCCGGATCAGGGCTGAGAAACTTCCAGCACCATCTCCAAAATCGGTGGAGAATCGCCAGGCTGACGAGAGCTCGCACGGAGGAACTCGTTCAACTCCTCGAACGTGAAGAATGGAGCCAGGCAACCGAAGTATTTGCTTCAATCCTGGATCTGGACCCGGAAAACCGCCGTCCCATTCCGCCGCCGGAAGAAAATTGAATTTTGTCTTCCCTTGTAACCCCAATCCCGAATGTATCTGTATGCTGTCATATGTTTCCTAACAAAAAAAATACACCCAGCTACCAACAATACTCGCCCCACTTGATTTTAAATAAATATGTCACGATCCATAAGATTTCCATCCAAAAGACAACAAGTAAAAGAAAAAAAAAAAAAAAAAAAAAAAAAGGGCCCTCCCTATAGCGGCGCAATGGGAAAGATATTCTCATGCGTTCGACTTTACTATACAAATTAGAATTCTCTGAAACCCCCCCTAAATTTTCTTTTTCTTCTTCTCCTTTTCTTCTTTTAACTTCTCGTCTCTCTCATTTCATGCAGTTCTTCCCTGCCCCTTTGGTCCTTCTAAACAAAACAATAGACATAAGCTCCCAAAATTTTATCTTCCGCCTATTTTTCCCCAACTCCGTGTGTCTGGGACAAATTTCTCATGCGTTGTCTCGCACGAATGCCTTTTTCGCTTCTCTTTCTTCCCCATATGTTTCATTCCCTTTAGCGCCCTTTTACGTCTTTCCCCAGACCATTTCTCATGCGTTGGACTTAGAAAATAAAAGTTAGCTTTCGCGTCGTTTTATTTACCATAAAGAATGAAGTATAACCTTTTTCGTAGCTTAGAACCCTCATTAATGGATGAGTTATCTAGTCCTACTGAGGATTCGAACCTCAGACCCACATTATGATTATTATATGTTGCCCTCTATAGAAATTGCACCCTCCAAGCTTTTTTTTTCTTCTTGCTCGTGTTTCACTTGCCTCCCTATCCGTATGCGTTCTAATGAAAATTGACAATGTCGCTGATTCCATTCATACTGTTGCTATGTCTTTACGGGCTACACCCGCAGGCATTTCAAACAACCGTATGCGATTGTTCCGAACCATTAAAGACGGGTATACTCCAATTTTCCGACGACAATTGCCAAGCGATTGCGCCCGATAATAAGGCCGTGAAAGTGAAATATGCGATTTATAGTGAAGACCGTGCCGCGGCTAAATTTCCTGGATATATTTGCGCAAGATGGAAGAATATACGGCGCATAACAATGAATTTTTTCGGTCAACTAGTGATTGTGCCGGATAAAATTTCGATTGACACTTCACCCGCCGAGTGCAATGAAATGATTAACCAAAAACGATGTGACGAAAATCGAATGATTTTTTCAGACGATAAATTTATATTTGATCGTGAACCTGACATTTTCGGATATTGGCTACAGACAATTGATTCTGAAATTATAAACTGTGTTTTGGAGAAAGTGCAACTTTTTCAACTACACGAAGACGCCGATTTTACAACACCAATCGGAACAGCTTCCGCCACGACTGGAAATTTATCACACAATCACTTAACATTAATTTGGGACAAAACCTATACACAAAAGACTAAACCGAAAACCCGACTAGTGGAAGATGGGATAGGTACACTGGTTCGTCTACCGGGCGACGAAATAATTTTCAGGCTACAAGATGACGCCAGACAACTTGATTTTCATTTGACACCTACAACACGCTGTGCCTCCCTACAAAACGAATGCACCAATAGAACTTCGTCGTTCGAGATCATCGGCCAATCGAAACTCACCGTTTCGGCGGCGGCCATCATGGAAAATTTACCAACCACTTTGGAGACTCCGGCGCCATCTACCGATGAAAATTTAAACGTACCCGCGAATATACAATATATTCGAGACCAACTTACTGATCATGAAAATGAATTAGCAAGACAAATTCGACTAATGCAATGTGAAGCTCGCAAGGCCAAACACGAAAGGGCCGTTACAACGGCTCAATATAACGGATGGTTAGCAGCTTCGCAGTTAAATTTACCACAATGCACGAAATTACAAGCCTTTGGAAAAACGGTTGTATTAATTCAATGTAAAACTTTAAATGTTACATTTGAGACTATACTGACATCTTGCGGACCGCAGCCGAAATTTCAAAATTACACCATTAATCTCGACGGATGGGAACTTGTTAAATATTCCCCTTGTTATTGGACTAACGGTTTCGTTAATTTTAACGACAAACCTTACGCCTTCCGTAACGACACATGGAAACCAATCGAAGCAAACATTGTGTTACCGGAACAAACACTTGCACATTCTTTTCGGTATGAAAATGTCGAGTTTCTCGACTACGACCATCGAAGCAACCCGGCATATACTGACAATATGCTAAATCATATGAACATTATGGCCGATATAGCCGCCGCGATTAATGAACATCCTGCACCTGAATTTGCCTTACACCACAAATACAGTGCGTCGACCGTCTTAATGACATCAGCCAGTGTCGGAACTTATACATCTTGGTGGGACACCATCACGAATTATTTCTTCATCGGCATTTTATGTCTTTTGGTGCTTATCTTCTTGCGCATTTGCTATGCCTGCGGTCTTTTTACCCTCATCTGGGCTGTCTGCTGTCGCCCTTCCGATGATCCAAGACCTGCGGCTCCCGAATCGATTCCGATGCATCAACTCTGATTACGGGACGTAATCTCACGCCGCCGGGAGTGATGTAACGAAGCCGAATATATCTTACTTTAACTTTTCTCGCTTTTGCTTCAGTAGTAAATACAAGTCTGGGCACGACAATTGCAACACTATACGCAGTACAGCTGACCTAGATGAACACCTGCAAGCTGATTCACGCAGACGATACGTCACCAATATCACACCATATTGAACGCGTCCTTTTGATTGGTTAACCGCGTGAAGCCTACAAGCTCCTCCCAATCACGCCACTTTGCAATATGCAAAGTTCCGTGGTTAACCCAGCATCTGAGGAAGATCAGACAAGTTGTTGCAGCCGTGCCGAGTAGTTGCCCTAAGTCATTTTTCCTTGCTTATTTGAGTAGTATTGTGCCTTAATTAATGTTTCAGTAACCAAACCTTTTGAGTAGAAAACTCGTTCTCGTCTTGAGTCTTCTCAGACGTTCTGTGCCAATTCTTGCGTTCCAAACCCTGTCTGTGTGGAAGCTGAATTCCAAGCTCGTCTTGTGACATTTTATCTTCCATTCTTTCACTCGTGAGTTCACGGTAAGACCCTGTTTAATTGTTCCCTCTTTTAACTTGTTTTCTGAATGTTTCTTCTCGTCTTTTGTTCTCTTATCTTTTTATTTCTTATGTCCTAGCTTATAATAAACACAGACGTCATTGTGGGTAAAACGCCTCGAGTTCGATTTACATTTATTGTCTTAATTTCGGTAAAGTCCATCTTCCCACACGGGAAGATGCTTTACAATTGGTTTACTTAATTTTGAGGGAACGAAAGTTTAACTTAATTTCGACTTCATCTTCATGTTTTTTCAATTCTGTTTGTGACCGCGATCCCAGCCACAGGGTTCTATTTTTCGCTTTGCCTGATATAAGCTAGCGACGCGCGGGCCTGGGTTAGCTTGAATTTCCAAGCATAAGTCGTAAAAATTTAAGCTTGGAATCGTTAGCTTGGAGGGGTTTGGAGCGGTCGCAATCTAAGCTAACTCAAGGCTTGGGTAAGCTTAACGTGCTGTACGGGATGCTTACAACAAGCATCCAAACAAAATTCTACATAGTATGTACACAAGACAGATGTAAAAGGTAGGACGCTAATCGAGAGCTTCTTCTTAAGGAATCACGTGAAGGTAGTCAGGTTACGCAAAGGTCCCTCTTAACGTCCTGTTTGACGTCGGACAAATCATTACTTGCTCTCTAATTGTATGAGAGGTCGACTCATTCAAAAATAGTGAAATATTCTTAATTAGCCCGTAATATTTAGGATATCAAGTGTAATTCGTTCGTTATCTGATTAGTTCAGCTGAACTGAATAATCAGTTTGGAATCCATTAGATTTGATTTTTATCGGAAACAATCCAAATTCATTAGGTTTGAGCTACGAACAAAATTAGAAGTACTGCAGCACCAATTTATTAAAAAGGTAACAGTCATGTATGTCCAACTTTCTCCACTTTCACCGATTTAAGCAATTTTCGAAGCCTTCGGTTGCGTTTCTACTGATGGGTTCCACAGCATACGCTATGCAAAATTTGGAATAGTGTAAAATTTTAAACATCCGCTTTGGGGAATTCCCTTGTGTTTTTAAAACCCAGTTACAGAAATAACAGCATCAAGTGATTTTGCAAAGGATTCTGGGATCGGGAGTTTTTGGCGACTGATTTAGTTCGGGCCGTAAGAGGTCAACTGGCAAAAATACTGACTAAGCAAAAATAAAACTATTTCCTGATGCAATCCAAGTCATCCCAAGTAGTAATTAATTATTGAAATTGAATTATTTATGTTTTCAAATTTTATTACACCTTAAGTTAACACAATGATAACATCAGCCCAGGAAGTCAGATACTCGATGTAAGCCAAGGTCATTGTTAATCCGTTGCGGTCATATATGCCCGCTAGGGAGGATTCAGTCTAAAAAAAAGTGTAATTAAACAAACAGAAAAACTACCGGTACGGTGAAATCCAAATAAATATTTTTGTTTTCTACTTTTTTGTAAACTATTTTCCAAGGCTTACTGAGAAATATAATAGGAAAACTCTTTATAAAAAAACGAATTAGTAACACTTTTGATGGCGCTAATTGGGCATTTTTTTGTAATATGCGGGTCAACTTGTTCTTCACGTTGCGGCCAACTCAACAGTAATCATGATGGTTTTCTATGCATGAAAATTTTGCAGCAAAAAGAAATGCACATTTTAATTTGTTGTTTGATGTAATCAATTGAATGTCGTTCTGTGTCTAAGATCTTATCCCATGCTTTAATCGTTCGCTCTAGCATGATTTGTTCCAATACCTAAAACTGGGAATGTAAATTCCCGCTGTCAAAACTTTTAGCTGCATTTTTCTAGTTTATTACTTTGTAAGAAATAGCTTGAGAATAATTTTAATGAAACCTACACGCAGCGACTTAAATAATAACAGTAGAAAGCCTACCGTTAACGTAACTAGGCTACAGCTAGGCTATAATAATAGCACTCAATCATAAAATCGCTTGCTACAACAAGAGCGATTAAGATCCATATCTGTCACTACAGATTGGCTACCGGTTAACTAAATCTCTCCTATGGACAACGTTCGAAATTTTTACGATCTAATATTTTGCGCAGTGTATCCCCAAGTTGGCCCCATTGTTGAAAATCCCACATGTGTTTTTCAATCGTGAGTAGGAATAACTTTTAGGAATTTAGTTCATCTAGTCCATGGTTATTACGGATAGTGCCTAATAGAGAGGTAAACATAAAATAATACGAATAACGAGGCCAAAGACAGTATTAAATTGGTTATCATTGGAGCAGCAACGGCCAACCTTCTAGCCATATATAGTGTGGCAATTTACGTCGTCGAGTTTTCGATCTTTCTCAACGTTCGTGTGGGCAGCCCTATCATCAGTTTCCAGAGGAACGGTTCATCTATTTGAGACACAGGGCACTGTAAGCCCGGTCACTCCTCCTAGCGGTTTTAACATCTGGCAACTCATTCAACAGGTACATTTTACCTACTTCGTATCTCTCAACTTATAGGTGAGAGGCCGCTACTATCGGTAAGCCGAAGACTGGGGAAATATCACGAACCCCAATTAGGTATTAAACACTGTTGGTAGTCGGTATGCATTTGATTGTATGAGCTACCTGATTCAACATTTTCCCATTCCCTTGTGCCACGTCACAGACATAGCAAACAGCTTTTAAGATGGAGGAATTAAAGTTCGTGAGGTTTTTCTTAGAATGTAAAGACTGGTTGTGTAAAGTTGGTCTCCAAGATGCATGAACGGGCAACACTGCCCATCACCATAGAAATATATTGCAAAATAGATTGTAATTTTTCCAAAAAAAATGTACTGTCGGTCTTAATTATCCGACTAAAAAACCCAGTGTTACGAATAACTCACGTTATCCGGCGGCTTGGGCAAGCGCAGTTTTGCAAAAGGCTAAATGGCGCTTAAGCTTTCGTCGTTTCATGCATGAAGGATGTGGGATTCGCCCAATTCTTGGCAAAAATATACGGGACGAACTGCTTTGTAGATGATGACGGGAGAAGATGCAAAAGACTTACATTCATCGGTCACACAAACGTTCATTGTGTTCAGGATTGGTAGTTTATTTTGGATCCATGTCATCAATGGTACGTTTATCCCGATCCATTCCTTGGTAGAAATAGGCAATCCATCGGAATCACTTTCATGCAGCTTGAACCAATTAACCTTATGAACCTCTTGTAAGGTCTTTTTGGCCTCGTACTGGGTCTTTTCTTTTTAGAGCCTCTAGCATTTAGAGCCCTGTTGTTGTTCTTGCGGATCTCTCTACGCCGCTCCTCATCCACCGATTCTTCCGAAATCGGCATGTATAGTTTCAGTGTGAAACGTTGCCTGCTACCCCAATGTGGGCGTGATAATGGCGGCTTTAGGGCTTCCTTGCTCGAGGTCTTCTTGAAGGATGGTATTGTAACAGCTCTAACTAAGCTATAAATTTGAAGATGTATGTACGTATACTTCCACTGAGATAATAAAATGTCATTGGGCAATGTCTACAAGCACATACAGTAAATAGACTTTCAAGAAGTTGTGCAATAATATGAGATGCCAGCGTATGATGGAATTAGTACTTAACCACACCAGCAATTACCACCAAGGATAACAAGGTACAGCAACAACACTGAGAAAAGAAATAAAAGAAATCAAGCAAGTAAGATGTAAAGAATAGAAGGACATTTACTACCTCATGTATGTCAACCAGCCTAGCACGATCAAGAACAGTATACGCATACCACCAGCGACAGTAATTGACAATCTTGCCACTTTCTGTCAAACTAACTACTGCTCTAGGCTAAGGCGGGCTGGGTTGCCAAATAATAGGAACGAAATTAAGAAAGCACGCAATTTTCTAAATCACTAAATTAATGCGTCTTTGCCGATTCATGCTCCCCCCTCTACTGGCGAATCTTCAACAGTCGAGTTTGCTTCAGGAAGGCATAACTGGTGAATGCCTCGGGAAAAATGTCATTGTCTTTCTGAATATCCACAGTCCGGACGAGTCCGTCAACCCAGGGGTAGGTATTAACTATCCGATCAGTTACCCAATGAGTTCGCTTGAGCTGCTTATCAATTTCCATAACGAAATCCCCAAGTTAGAAATTCCGCTGGTGAGTCTGCCAATTCTTTCTAGCCAGAGATTGAAGGTAGCTTCCTTTCCAGAGATTCAAAAAGAGATTGATCATCCTCTGGACATAACGGTAATTCTCTCATTGAGGAAGCATCTTGGAATTCTTCTGCTGGAAGATCAGCCGTTGGTGGCCGGTTGAGAAAATCATTGGTTGTAAAAGGACGTAGGTCATCAGGATCCGAATAGGCATAGTTCAGGGATCTGGAATTCAGCAGATCAGCAACTTCAAATAACAACGTTCTCAGAGTGTTTTCTGTCGGGTGAAGGAGAACACTCCGTTCTACCTCTAACGCAGCATACAAAGCCTTTTTAACCTACCGAACAAACGCTTCATGAGCGCCACCGAGTATAGGCTGCGCGGTTTTCTGACCAGCCCATGGCATAAGTCGTCAGAGAACAATGTAGCTGCAATATCTAGATAGACAGCACGGGCAACAAGACAAGTAAGCAAGGCGTCCGATCTTTTGGCCACACGATTTCGGGCGTAGTTTATCTCAAGCGGTCCGAAATAGTCACTGGCCGTCCGGGTAAATGGTGGGGCTTCGATATCCAGCCGGATAACAGGTTATTCGCCCATTAATTACGAAGCTGGTCGCTCTTTGCATTTTCTACTGAACAGCCTCGCCACACTTTCTTAATGGCTTCAAGACCTTTCGTTATCCATATGTGTAGATGTGTTGATTTCCTTAGCAAAAATATGTCATCATCCGGGCAGTAGTATAGGATGTACATTATTGAAGGGCAATTTAACTTTATTAATTCGCCCATCCAGCCACAAAAAATCATCTTTATCAACAATTGAGGTAAGAGTACGAAGACTTGAAGAGGGCCTGACATCTTGCCCGTTTTGGACTAGACTTAACTCGTCGGCATAAACTTCCTTTTGGCCCTGTTGAATCAGTTCCAAATATTTACTTTCCAACCTTAACAGTGCTGCTATGTCGTCGGGCGAGAGCTGAAACTTTTCCCAGTTAAAGGCAGGGTGCGTAGTTATCGTATGTATTTTTAACGGGCGAATCTCTTCAGTAACTGCGACCGGCGACCGCGTCTGCTGGATTGATCTTACCGGGCACAAATCTCCATTCTTCGAGATCAGTAAGAGTTTAAATCTATCCCGCTTGATGACTGGCAATAGCTTGGTAGAAGGACGCGTGCGGTAGCACATACCCAGTTTCTGACCGTACTACTGTCAGTCCAAAAATACCGCCCGTGGACGTTTTGCGTTAATGCACTTTTGATGAATTGGGCTAAATGAGCCCCAAAAAGATCTGCATTCAGCTAAACTTAGGAATAGATAAAGTCTTCTTTGACGCGTGCTCACATGTCGAACAATGAAGGTCCCATCTTCATGCACATTGCGTATATAGCTAACGGCAGCATACGCCTCTTCCGAGGCGTCACAGAAAGTATGAAGCTCCACATTATGGATTCAATCCTCATCAAGGAACAAGCAATGAGGAAACTCGAAGACTTGCAGCTGATGCTAAGTTGAGAACTGTTGCTGGCACCCATGACGTTCTTCTCCAGTTACATCAGCATTCCAATCGAGACCTTATACACCAAACTCTCGTAACCTGACTTTCACTTCACGGTGATCAGGGAGGCTGCACCTTATGGATAAAAATGTTTTTGCCACTTTACAGATCAGACCGAAATGCGTATACACAACACTATTAAGTCCACTGATATTAAAACTAAAGGTGTCTCGACGAGGTCTCCAAATCACACCTAGAACCATTTTAGTGTCCGCTGTTTAAATAATAGCACGAAATTGTCGGGAGTTGGTGGTCTACCACTGTAGATGGAAATCACCATCGGCGTGGACGTTTCTGACCGCCATTGCGACCTTGATTCCAGTTTCAATGTATTTCGATGGATCCTAAAGAATCGTCAACGTAAACATTATTTTGTACAGCCGCTGCGGCCTCTTTCATTACAGGCCCTGCATCGTCTGCTGCTTGCCACGTAGTGCGGATGGCGATGAATGGGGAACAATTAACACCGAACGTAAGTCGAGTCATCTCACAGACGCAACCGGTGCTATCTTCCTCCGGCCAGGTAAATTGGTGAAAACATCTATCTTCAGGTTGGAGGCGTATACGGTTGAACATTGCTTTAAGGTTTGCCGCCCAAGCAATTCCTCCTTCACGGAATTTGATGAGTATAGCAGGTAGCGGGTTCTGCAAGGCTGGCCTACTGCCGATGCTGAAATTAAGGCAACGACCAAGGAACTTAGCTGCCGAGTCAAATACCACACGAACCTTCTCGTCTGAGGGTTTTCGGACACCGAAATGTCCTAGAAATTACACCGAGCCATCCATCGCTTTCTCCTCTGCAGTTAATCGCCTTGCGTAACCCTCGTCGAAATTAATTTGTATAACACACGGTAGTTTTGTTCGAATCCTGGTCCCTGCTGGAAACGGCTACCAATGCTTCTGTTTCGACTCTCTGCTAAAACCTGGTTATCTGGTAAAGTTGGCTATCCTTCTCGCCAGAAAATAGGCACCTAACATCCAATGGCCAAAATTCTTCGTCTGCGAGTTCAGCATGCTAAGGGCTCTTAGATCTTCTGGTGACTTGCAGTCCGCCTGATGCTGATGTTCCAACAGTGGGGAAACAGAAGCCTGACGTTCTAGGCTGAAACATTTCTATTAAAATTGACACTCGTGATGGTATTTGAATGTTAGAATAGTTTTTTTTTTATTAAACTAACTTTACATTCATCTAGGTTGTCCTTCTCTGTTAGATACTTCCTTTCAGTGTACACAATGTCTTCACGCAATCGAAGCCAGTGTTGCACATTATCTTCAGTCGATATTTTGGCCAGGTTATCCAGCGTCGTTAACGTATTTGTACTTGGTAGATGTGCTTGGATCCATCTTAAGCATCAGCTGCCGGGGTCTTCCGAAAGAAATATCTAAAAATTCAGTAGGAATTAACGAGAACAAGAGGCAAGGTAAGTTGAAAACCAGAACAGATGCTTATTAAAGATCTAAACACGTTTGCATCTAACACATTTTGCTCGAGTTTCATGAGAGAAGTTTATGAAGCATTAAATTGACAAGAAGTTTCGTCCCTTTACGTAATGATCTGTAAGGCGTGTGGCATGAACCGAAAGCCCTGCACGTTGGTGAAAACTTTAAGCTTTACCAATGGTTCTTATCTAAGATCAATTAGTTAAACTCTTATGGGTTAAATAATTATTTAACTAACCTTTCATATCCGAGATATAGATCCCGTTCTCTTTAGCAGAATAATATTATTCATTGTGATGAAGATGTGAAGAGTCACGTCACGTTGATCAACTCTGTCAAGCCAATGGTAACGATTTTACTTAGTTTATTCCTTTAGTGTTATTACATCTTGTATTGGACCAATAGACCAAAGCAAAGGAAACCTGTTGAGATTCCTCTTATACTGCAGGTCGTATCAGTTCCAATCGGAAGAAAAACATGGAACAAGGGATTTCATGGGCTCCTGTCGTTATGGAGTTAATTTGGGAGTGGCTAACATGGATCGTGAGGAGACTTATCGTCGTGTTCACTTTTTTCATAGCAAAATACACAGCCAGTTTTTTCGTCAAAATTTGGTATGCATATGGATATGAATATAATAAATTTGACGAATGAAAAGAATTTTCTTTTTTTATTAGAAGTAGCGATAGAGTTACTCAATAAGCATAGATGAAGAACACTGGTTCGTTATCCCCATAAGGAAAATAACTGGGGTACTGACGCAGTAATTTGTACGGTAGCCGGAGAAATAATAACCTGGAGTTTTAGTACCCGGAGCTTTAGTATCCAAAAATTTGACCAGACGAAATAGGACCCGGAGAATTAGGAGAGAAATTTCAAATAATATTTGCCCGGTCCTATTTCTCCTTCAGAAAACTCCTGAATATCCGCTGTTTGAAAAGAGAAACCGGACGTCTTACATAGTTTTCCGTATTCCAAACAGCGTTATCAATTGCTCGTCTAATCATTTCATCATAACTTGCTTGTTTGAATTCAGATTTGTAATGTTTATGCAGGATTACATGTTCAATCTATTGCTTTATACGGCTCATTTAGTGTAAAAGTAATATCTTTCACACATTGTTTGGTTTTTACTCCTTGACAGTTTGTTACTGGCGTTTCCAGTCCTAGTATTGCCCTCTCCCCCTGACTGATGTCCTTATTCCATAGGAGATCCCGGGGGGAGGGGGCTGAAGCACCCCTTAATACACTGATGAATAAGAAAATTATATGTATAGATAATTAAAGATAAGTACATTTTGTAATAAAAAAATACTATTTGCCGCAAAACCATAGATAAAGACCTACATTGTAATAACGAAAGTAATGAGTTCTGCGGAGGTTTTGGTGGGGGCTTGGGACGAAGATACTGTAGCGCCAATGGACTTTGTCGCTTATCGCATGCTGATAGGCGATTCGCAAGTCAAGCGTTGGCTAGTATTGCCACTCTGACCGGATGTCGGGAGCTTTAAAAGCCCGACTCTGACAAGGCAGAGGGGTTAGTTGAACGGTAGTCAAGTAGTCATTCAGTGAGTAGCCAAGCTGTTGTGTCGTAATCGTCGGATAGTCGATTGTGTTGTCACCTGTTGTGTAGTGCTGTATCTTGTGAAGTGAGTCCAATAAACGAACCGCAACCCAGAGTTGTTACATGGTGGAGATGCTCCTGCGTTCGTAACTGGCCAAATGCACGTTTAACTCAGGTAGGCGTTTGTTGTGAGGGGCCTCTGGAAGTCGAACTCAGCAATTTATTGTTGGGCACGAGGCCACAACAACGGTCTGATAGAACGTGTGATTGACAGTGGGTCGCAGAGGGTCCTCGTTTTGATGTCTCACGGGAGAGGTGTGATTTCAGACGCCGGGGAAAGGAGTCGTAGACGAGCAGCTGAAGAGGCGGCGAAGGAAATTCAGACCTCTTACACGGGTTTGAGGCCAACGACACGAACTTCGACGAGATAACAGGAGGCAGGTGCAACATCAGTGCGGTCTAAGGGGCGGTCAAGAGGCCCTCCTGGTGAGGTGAGTGAGCTCACTTTCGGGCAGAGAGGTGCGTGTGTGACCGGAGAGGCGTCCCAACAAGGTGATATCCCAGATCTGACGCAGTTTGAGTTGGATTCCACACAACTGGGTGAGGAATTCGTGGAGGCTCAGAGTCACCAGGTTTCGGAGGGTCAGGAAACCAGGTGTGTTGCGGGAAAAGGGGGATACGAGCCCACAGGGGCACAAAAGCATCGTGAGTGTGTCTGTGGTGTTGGGAGCAGGGTCGACACACGAGACGGAGCGGAAGAGGACGAACGACAGGAAGAGCAGATTGTCAACCGAGACCGGAAATTGCATACGCGACGACCGGAGGTGGACGACGCTGCGTCGCTTATCCCGCAAGTAACAGGACCCGTAAGCCAGGAAAGGATCGAAATACAAGCCATTCCGGCGGAAAGTAGGCGGCAGAAGGTGGAGGCCATTAGCAGCGATCAAGAGTCGCGAGCTCAGCAGACTATCAAAACGAACTCGCTCGTGACGCAAGAGACGGTGACCGAAAACCAGGAAGGGGCGCGTCCAGTGTCATTGGAAGCGGAAGGCACTGTCGAGAGGAGAAGCACGGTTGGTGTGGAAGCCGACACCACTGGCATCACCGAGAGATCGTCGGGTGCCGATAGCGGGCAGCTCTTGACGGAAGAACACGACGCGGCGAAAGAGCGAGGTGGCCTACCGCCGCGAGGGCTAGCATGGATTTAGTGTCATGATTCACCAAGGCGACAGTCCATAGCTCAAGAAGAGGAACTAGCGTGGGATCCTGGCATCACCCGAGAGATCGTCGGGTGCCGATAGCGGGCAGCTCTTGACGGAAGAACACGACGCGGCGAAAGAGCGAGGTGCGGACTTGGAAAGAAGAAGCCCTCGCGAAGGCCTACCGCCGCGAGGGCTAGCATGCCGCACGCAGCGGTGTTAGTCAGGCCAGAAAGAAGTGGATTTAGTGTCGATGATTCACCAAGGCGACAGTCCATAGCTCAAGAAGAGGAACTAGCGTGGGATCCTTTTCTGGAAGACGAGAAAGACATGGCGGAAAGGCCGATTTTCCAGTATAAGGAGCCTGAGAAATTCCGGGGAACGGCCAAAAAAATGCAGTGGAATAGATTGACCGATTCGAAAGGATAGGTCGCCATAGCAGATGGACCAATAATGATTTGGCGAGAGCGATAGACGTGTCGCTCGAAGGAGCGACCTACAAGTGGATTGTAGGCCCTGAGGCGCGGAACGCTCGTCCATAGCCATGGGAAGACCGGAGAGAGAGATTGTTGGGGGAGCAAGGGCAGCCAGCGCGCGAGCGGGAAGTGCCTGGACTCAAGACGTTGTTTTTGGAGCAGTTTGTTGCGGTGAACTTGAAGCGACAAATGGAGAGGAAGCTGAGGATGAAAGTCCAGGGGAAAGACGAAGACATAACCGAGTACTACCACGACGTTATGGATTTGTGCCGTATCGTACAACCAGATATGGCGGAAGAAGTTTGCATTGACCACCTGTTCAGGGGGTTAAGCCCAGCACTTCACGAAAGGCTGTACGTGCTCGGAACCATGACCTGCGAGGAGTTTCTGGAAAAAGCAAGACTCCATGCAGATGCTGTGAAAACGGCCTACGAGAGAGGCTATGAAGATGCGCGCCGGGAGAATGAGAAAGCTCCCATCGGGGGAGTAGGCTTTGACAAGATGCAGGAGCTCCAGTGGCAGATACAGGAGCTGCGCGATGAGCTGGCGAAGGCGAGAGGGCCGTCGAGAAAGAAAAGCATCGAGAACGAAAAAAATGAAAATAACCGAAAGCCGAAGAAGAAGAACCCGTTCAGATGCTATAATTGCGATGAAGAAGGGCATATCACAAGAAATTGTGAAGAAGAGGCGAGACGGCAAGCCAAAGCCTACAAAGCCGGAGGGGGAGGAGCCAAAAGCAGCCTGTGCTATGATTGGCGGAGAGCAAAGCCAATCAAATGGAGTGGCCAATGGCGGCGATCAACAGCCCACAGAAGAAATCTGGATTGGTGGATGTCCGGTTGAAGCTTTAGTGGACTGCCGACCAAAAGGGCGGAGCAGGTGATTAAGCGTGTCACCAACTGGGTGGACGAAATGCTTCGAGCGTTTGACAAAGTCGCAACGGGAAATTTTCCAATGGAAGTAAAGCAATTCTTGGAGGGACGTGCGTTCGACTTAGTTGAAATCAAGTCCTGGGCGGAACGTCGGCGGCAAGAGTTCAGGGAGCTAGAGAGAGCCCTGAAAGGCGATGGGACCCGGCGGAGACGAGGGATGTTCGACGCTGGAAGCAAATTACTTAGCTGGTTATTTGGGAATGCTACCACCCAGGAGCTGGAGTCGGTGCATTCAAGCATTCTGAATGTCACGACATTCCGGGACATTCAGGGGGGATGTCCGCCGGGACACCTGGCGGAACATGAAGCAGAAATTGACAGCTTGATGGCGGCGTCGGGACAGATGCGCCGCGAACAAGCTCAGCTGAGAAAAACCTTCAACGAGAGCTGGCGAGAGAATTGCTTTATCTCCAAAAAGTAGCGAGGTCGATTAAGAAAGCTAACCGCTCATTGGACTGGACGGCGGACGTCCTGCACGGCTGGCAGACTGGGCTGGCGGACGCAGCAATAGGGAAGCTGTCACCCCTGATGCCTGCTGATGCCACCCTTGAAGCTGCCCCCCGAATGTACTGACTCAAGCGTTGGAGTCCGTTCGACAGGCGTTACCACAAGGATGTGGGCTGACACCAGCCCTTCAAGGGGGTAATGGCTGGAGGGCCTATCAAGAAGCTAGGGTGGAGGTGGCACTGGCAAACGGCAACATTCGGTTATTTATTCATTTACCGGTATTTGAATTTAATTATTCTTTGCAGATTTCCAGTGTGATCCCGATGCCAGTGGCCACCAGCAAAGGGAAGTCGATGTCCCACTCTTACGCTGGGTTGGCTTCGTATTTGGGAGTGTCGCCGGATCGTCAACTGTTTGTGGAGTTCAACGCCGATGAAGCACGAAAATGTGCGCCGTTCATGGGTACGTATGTGCCCTTTCTTAAAGCCCATTGACCAGGACGACAAGGAAGAATGAAAAGCTGTACGGCGGCCGTGTTTCTACAGGAGCAGGGAGCAATTCAAAAGAATTGTCATTTGGACAGTAAAAAGTGGGCCGGCATAGATCTGTTTTATGTCGGAGGACGAAAGCGGGGCTACGCGGGGAAGGACAATGTGACTATAGTACTCCAGTGCCCTGGTAAAAGGATTGGTGGAATAGGTTTGCCACAAGTTCTACCAGCAGCAGGGGTGATAAAAATCACAAGACTTTGTTCGGCAACCTCAGAAGACAGCGTTCTGCAAGCGAGCTTTCGACAGATGCTGCTAGTGAACGTCACAAGTATCATTGACGAAGAAGCGGCCGGGATGCTGAGCAGCTTGCTGGTGCCGGTGATGGAGCAACCCGCCACCAGGGGTAAAGAGCCCAATAATGGAGGATTCACCAGCAGCGCTTCGTCCACAAACGCGTATAGACAAAGCAGGGGCGAGTTCGCATCTGAAAGCCGTCGAAGGCCTACGCCGACAATGAAAGAACAGGAGAACGTCAAGCGGTACCCATTTGAGTGGGTTATTGGATTTCTGTTTCCAGTACCACTTATTGTTTATTTGATGATTGAACATCGGAGGCTGAGGAACCACGTTGATGTCTTGTTATTGACTTGTGTCGCTGAAGTGCGAGAGCCCAAAAATGGGGACGAGCCTGATTCCAGCACGGTGGCGGGAATCTTGTCACCGAACATGGAATAGCCTTAGTAAATGTAGGCACTTAAGCCACCTGAATGTTGGCCAAACCAGTAGAAATTAAATGTGTAGTTTTGTACCTTTCCTTTATGGGGTTGTCAACATTTTAGACGCCCCATGCTTGTAGGTAGGAGGGGGGATGTAGCGCCAATGGGCTTTGTCGATTATCGCATGATGATAGGCGATTCGCAAGTCAAGAGTTGGATAGTATTGCCGCTCTGACCGGATGTCGGGAGCTTTAAAAGCCCGACTCTGACAAGGCAGAGCGGTTAGTTGAACGGTAGTCAAGTAGTCATTCATTGAGTAGCCAAGCTGTTGTGTCGTAATTGTCGGATAGTCGATTGTGTTGTCACCTGTTGTGTAGTGCTGTTCTTGTGCAGTGAGTTCCTCGAACAAATAAAAAGAAAGAAGAAGAAGAAGAAGAAGAAGAAGAAGAAGAAGAAGAAGAAGAAGAAGAAGAAGAAGAAGAAGAAGAAGAAGAAGAAGAAGAAGGTCTTCGCTTCAAGGTGGGTGCTCTGTCTCAACGACATAACAAGCTATGAGTGAAAGCTGTACTTTGGCGAGCGAGGATTTTGTGAACTTTTACCGTTCCAAGTTTCTTTTGCCACTGACGACGGTGATTTCTAGACGCAACAACGAAGTACATCCTAATCCTGCTGAAACAGCCAGAAGTAAAAATTTACTTTGTATCTGTGATCTCGGTGGACCATAGTAATCTTACGTGAACAGCAAGAACATCACTTGTACATCTACCAGTTAAACAAAAACGACTGTGGGCTCATCCGGGAATTGAACCCGGGACCACTTACACCCGAAGCAAGTATCATACTACTAGACCAATGAGCCTGTACCGTCGCAATTTAACATTAAACGCAAGAAAAAATCATCTTTGCTACTTGTCAACGACTCTTAATATGCTATTAAAGAGCAAAAGTGCCAAAAATTTAGGTTCCACTGAGAATCGAACTCAGATTGTCAGATTCAGAGTCTGAAGTGATAACCATTACACCATGGGACCTTTACAGGATCAATGTCTAGGAGACAGCTAAAGTTACGCCTAGGGACCTTACGGAAGGTACTTTAGGTTTAAAGCGTAAGCTCTTGTCGATCCGCGCCAGCAAAAATTAAACGTTAAGATAACAAGATATAGGACGTCTAAATCGAACTGCCTCGTTTTATTACGTATTAACGACAACGGATAGCATGAAAAAAACCAATCAGGAAGCAAGGACGGACGCATTGCAAGAAATAGTAAGTTAGTTGAGCAGCGGCTTGGAAGTTGCTAATCTGGAGCATCAAATCTTCAATACAGACAGTAATGCTTCTTGGCACCAGACTCGCCGTAATCACGGTTAAAAAATGATCAAATTTGGACGAAAAATTTAGTTAAAAAATGATACAAATTTGGACGAAAAATTTAGGCGATTACATTTTAAGAAAGATTTTTGATCTCAATCGTTTTCTATTACTTGGCGACGCTTACGCGTAAATACGTGATTTCGACGTTCGTCGTTGCCCGTCGAACTATGTTTCCATCCTTCGATAGCTCAGTTGGTAGAGCGGTGGACTGTAGAAATGAAACAAGTATTAGGTTAAAGAGATTAGTTATCCATAGGTCGCTGGTTCAACTCCGGCTCGAAGGAAATGAATAGTTGATTGACATTACTAACCTTAAATGCAATTCATAGTGGATAAAAACAACCTCAATTTGCCACTAAAATATTACGACGAAAGCTAGAAAACAATAGAATAATCCACAAACTGACATTGGCAGCATGTGGCTCATTGGTCTAGTGGTATGATTCCTGCTTTGGGTGTAGGAGGTCCCGGGTTCAAATCCCGGATGAGCCCCACCTTTACTCATACGATGCAATCAGTCATCACTCAGTGGATTTATACGTAGTAATCTGCATAATATGTATATCAGCTATTGAACTCTCCTGTCATGCCTGTTGAATTGATAATAGTATATCATAATGACCCCTTTTAAAAGACTAGGAATTTAAGAGTTCTACATTGGTGCCAAACATAGTTGCTCATTGCCAATTTAGCACCACGGTTACACATGGTGTGATGAAACTTGTGATTTCCGCCTCCGCCAACATCTGCCTGCAAAGTGCAGTAAGGTAGCGTGGCCGAGCGGTCTAAGGCGCTGGTTTAAGGCACCAGTCTCTTCGGGGGCGTGGGTTCGAATCCCACCGCTGCCATGTTTTAATTCATTGTGATACCCAGCAACGGCATGATTGTTTTTAATTCGATCTATTTGTTACGGCGGTCGTGTGGCCTAATGGATAAGGCGTCGGACTTCGGATCCGAAGATTGCAGGTTCGAGTCCTGCTACGATCAGTTAAGTTTCATTGCGGTTTTTAGTTATTCGCCGACACAACTCTTATGGAAACAGAAGCTCATAGAAACCTTGAAATATTTGCTAACCGTTAACACACCCTGTCTTCGCTTCAAGGTGGGTGCTCTGTCTCAACGACATAACAAGCTATGAGTGAAAGCTGTACTTTGGCGAGCGAGGATTTTGTGAACTTTTACCGTTCCAAGTTTCTTTTGCCACTGACGACGGTGATTTCTAGACGCAACAACGAAGTACATCCTAATCCTGCTGAAACAGCCAGAAGTAAAAATTTACTTTGTATCTGTGATCTCGGTGGACCATAGTAATCTTACGTGAACAGCAAGAACATCACTTGTACATCTACCAGTTAAACAAAAACGACTGTGGGCTCATCCGGGAATTGAACCCGGGACCACTTACACCCGAAGCAAGTATCATACTACTAGACCAATGAGCCTGTACCGTCGCAATTTAACATTAAACGCAAGAAAAAATCATCTTTGCTACTTGTCAACGACTCTTAATATGCTATTAAAGAGCAAAAGTGCCAAAAATTTAGGTTCCACTGAGAATCGAACTCAGATTGTCAGAGTCAAAGTCTGAAGTGATAACCATTACACCATGGAACCTCTACAGGATCAATGTCTAGGAGACAGCTAAAGTTACGCCTAGGGACCTTACGGAAGGTACTTTAGGTTTAAAGCGTAAGCTCTTGTCGATCCGCGCCAGCAAAAATTAAACGTTAAGATAACAAGATATAGGACGTCTAAATCGAACTGCCTCGTTTTATTACGTATTAACGACAACGGATAGCATGAAAAAAACCAATCAGGAAGCAAGGACGGACGCATTGCAAGAAATAGTAAGTTAGTTGAGCAGCGGCTTGGAAGTTGCTAATCTGGAGCATCAAATCTTCAATACAGACAGTAATGCTTCTTGGCACCAGACTCGCCGTAATCACGGTTAAAAAATGATACCGATTGAAATTTGGACGAAAAATTTAGGGTATAAACAACGGGCGATTACATTTTAAGAAAGATTTTTGATCTCAATCGTTTTCTATTACTTGGCGACGCTTACGCGTAAATACGTGATTTCGACGTTCGTCGTTGCCCGTCGAACTATGTTTCCATCCTTCGATAGCTCAGTTGGTAGAGCGGTGGACTGTAGAAATGAAACAAGTATTAGGTTAAAGAGATTAGTTATCCATAGGTCGCTGGTTCAACTCCGGCTCGAAGGAAATGAATAGTTGATTGACATTACTAACCTTAAATGCAATTCATAGTGGATAAAAACAACCTCAATTTGCCACTAAAATATTACGACGAAAGCTAGAAAACAATAGAATAATCCACAAACTGACATTGGCAGCATGTGGCTCATTGGTCTAGTGGTATGATTCCTGCTTTGGGTGTAGGAGGTCCCGGGTTCAAATCCCGGATGAGCCCCACCTTTACTCATACGATGCAATCAGTCATCACTCAGTGGATTTATACGTAGTAATCTGCATAATATGTATATCAGCTATTGAACTCTCCTGTCATGCCTGTTGAATTGATAATAGTATATCATAAATGACCCCTTTTAAAAGACTAGGAATTTAAGAGTTCTACATTGGTGCCAAACATAGTTGCTCATGCCAATTTAGCACCACGGTTACACATGGTGTGATGAAACTTGTGATTTCCGCCTCCGCCAACATCTGCCTGCAAAGTGCAGTAAGGTAGCGTGGCCGAGCGGTCTAAGGCGCTGGTTTAAGGCACCAGTCTCTTCGGGGGCGTGGGTTCGAATCCCACCGCTGCCATGTTTTAATTCATTGTGATACCCAGCAACGGCATGATTGTTTTTAATTCGATCTATTTGTTACGGCGGTCGTGTGGCCTAATGGATAAGGCGTCGGACTTCGGATCCGAAGATTGCAGGTTCGAGTCCTGCTACGATCAGTTAAGTTTCATTGCGGTTTTTAGTTATTCGCCGACACAACTCTTATGGAAACAGAAGCTCATAGAAACCTTGAAATATTTGCTAACCGTTAACACACCCTGTCTTCGCTTCAAGGTGGGTGCTCTGTCTCAACGACATAACAAGCTATGAGTGAAAGCTGTACTTTGGCGAGCGAGGATTTTGTGAACTTTTACCGTTCCAAGTTTCTTTTGCCACTGACGACGGTGATTTCTAGACGCAACAACGAAGTACATCCTAATCCTGCTGAAACAGCCAGAAGTAAAAATTTACTTTGTATCTGTGATCTCGGTGGACCATAGTAATCTTACGTGAACAGCAAGAACATCACTTGTACATCTACCAGTTAAACAAAAACGACTGTGGGCTCATCCGGGAATTGAACCCGGGACCACTTACACCCGAAGCAAGTATCATACTACTAGACCAATGAGCCTGTACCGTCGCAATTTAACATTAAACGCAAGAAAAAATCATCTTTGCTACTTGTCAACGACTCTTAATATGCTATTAAAGAGCAAAAGTGCCAAAAATTTAGGTTCCACTGAGAATCGAACTCAGATTGTCAGAGTCAAAGTCTGAAGTGATAACCATTACACCATGGAACCTCTACAGGATCAATGTCTAGGAGACAGCTAAAGTTACGCCTAGGGACCTTACGGAAGGTACTTTAGGTTTAAAGCGTAAGCTCTTGTCGATCCGCGCCAGCAAAAATTAAACGTTAAGATAACAAGATATAGGACGTCTAAATCGAACTGCCTCGTTTTATTACGTATTAACGACAACGGATAGCATGAAAAAAACCAATCAGGAAGCAAGGACGGACGCATTGCAAGAAATAGTAAGTTAGTTGAGCAGCGGCTTGGAAGTTGCTAATCTGGAGCATCAAATCTTCAATACAGACAGTAATGCTTCTTGGCACCAGACTCGCCGTAATCACGGTTAAAAAATGATACCGATTGAAATTTGGACGAAAAATTTAGGGTATAAACAACGGGCGATTACATTTTAAGAAAGATTTTTGATCTCAATCGTTTTCTATTACTTGGCGACGCTTACG
Source organism: Daphnia carinata (assembly GCF_022539665.2). Lineage (NCBI taxonomy): Eukaryota > Metazoa > Arthropoda > Branchiopoda > Diplostraca > Daphniidae > Daphnia > Daphnia carinata. The sequence goes on along the minus strand of NC_081336.1, from coordinate 4,952,655 downwards.
CGTAAATACGTGATTTCGACGTTCGTCGTTGCCCGTCGAACTATGTTTCCATCCTTCGATAGCTCAGTTGGTAGAGCGGTGGACTGTAGAAATGAAACAAGTATTAGGTTAAAGAGATTAGTTATCCATAGGTCGCTGGTTCAACTCCGGCTCGAAGGAAATGAATAGTTGATTGACATTACTAACCTTAAATGCAATTCATAGTGGATAAAAACAACCTCAATTTGCCACTAAAATATTACGACGAAAGCTAGAAAACAATAGAATAATCCACAAACTGACATTGGCAGCATGTGGCTCATTGGTCTAGTGGTATGATTCCTGCTTTGGGTGTAGGAGGTCCCGGGTTCAAATCCCGGATGAGCCCCACCTTTACTCATACGATGCAATCAGTCATCACTCAGTGGATTTATACGTAGTAATCTGCATAATATGTATATCAGCTATTGAACTCTCCTGTCATGCCTGTTGAATTGATAATAGTATATCATAAATGACCCCTTTTAAAAGACTAGGAATTTAAGAGTTCTACATTGGTGCCAAACATAGTTGCTCATTGCCAATTTAGCACCACGGTTACACATGGTGTGATGAAACTTGTGATTTCCGCCTCCGCCAACATCTGCCTGCAAAGTGCAGTAAGGTAGCGTGGCCGAGCGGTCTAAGGCGCTGGTTTAAGGCACCAGTCTCTTCGGGGGCGTGGGTTCGAATCCCACCGCTGCCATGTAATTCATTGTGATACCCAGCAACGGCATGATTGTTTTTAATTCGATCTATTTGTTACGGCGGTCGTGTGGCCTAATGGATAAGGCGTCGGACTTCGGATCCGAAGATTGCAGGTTCGAGTCCTGCTACGATCAGTTAAGTTTCATTGCGGTTTTTAGTTATTCGCCGACACAACTCTTATGGAAACAGAAGCTCATAGAAACCTTGAAATATTTGCTAACCGTTAACACACCCTGTCTTCGCTTCAAGGTGGGTGCTCTGTCTCAACGACATAACAAGCTATGAGTGAAAGCTGTACTTTGGCGAGCGAGGATTTTGTGAACTTTTACCGTTCCAAGTTTCTTTTGCCACTGACGACGGTGATTTCTAGACGCAACAACGAAGTACATCCTAATCCTGCTGAAACAGCCAGAAGTAAAAATTTACTTTGTATCTGTGATCTCGGTGGACCATAGTAATCTTACGTGAACAGCAAGAACATCACTTGTACATCTACCAGTTAAACAAAAACGACTGTGGGCTCATCCGGGAATTGAACCCGGGACCACTTACACCCGAAGCAAGTATCATACTACTAGACCAATGAGCCTGTACCGTCGCAATTTAACATTAAACGCAAGAAAAAATCATCTTTGCTACTTGTCAACGACTCTTAATATGCTATTAAAGAGCAAAAGTGCCAAAAATTTAGGTTCCACTGAGAATCGAACTCAGATTGTCAGAGTCAAAGTCTGAAGTGATAACCATTACACCATGGAACCTCTACAGGATCAATGTCTAGGAGACAGCTAAAGTTACGCCTAGGGACCTTACGGAAGGTACTTTAGGTTTAAAGCGTAAGCTCTTGTCGATCCGCGCCAGCAAAAATTAAACGTTAAGATAACAAGATATAGGACGTCTAAATCGAACTGCCTCGTTTTATTACGTATTAACGACAACGGATAGCATGAAAAAAACCAATCAGGAAGCAAGGACGGACGCATTGCAAGAAATAGTAAGTTAGTTGAGCAGCGGCTTGGAAGTTGCTAATCTGGAGCATCAAATCTTCAATACAGACAGTAATGCTTCTTGGCACCAGACTCGCCGTAATCACGGTTAAAAAATGATACCGATTGAAATTTGGACGAAAAATTTAGGGTATAAACAACGGGCGATTACATTTTAAGAAAGATTTTTGATCTCAATCGTTTTCTATTACTTGGCGACGCTTACGCGTAAATACGTGATTTCGACGTTCGTCGTTGCCCGTCGAACTATGTTTCCATCCTTCGATAGCTCAGTTGGTAGAGCGGTGGACTGTAGAAATGAAACAAGTATTAGGTTAAAGAGATTAGTTATCCATAGGTCGCTGGTTCAACTCCGGCTCGAAGGAAATGAATAGTTGATTGACATTACTAACCTTAAATGCAATTCATAGTGGATAAAAACAACCTCAATTTGCCACTAAAATATTACGACGAAAGCTAGAAAACAATAGAATAATCCACAAACTGACATTGGCAGCATGTGGCTCATTGGTCTAGTGGTATGATTCCTGCTTTGGGTGTAGGAGGTCCCGGGTTCAAATCCCGGATGAGCCCCACCTTTACTCATACGATGCAATCAGTCATCACTCAGTGGATTTATACGTAGTAATCTGCATAATATGTATATCAGCTATTGAACTCTCCTGTCATGCCTGTTGAATTGATAATAGTATATCATAAATGACCCCTTTTAAAAGACTAGGAATTTAAGAGTTCTACATTGGTGCCAAACATAGTTGCTCATTGCCAATTTAGCACCACGGTTACACATGGTGTGATGAAACTTGTGATTTCCGCCTCCGCCAACATCTGCCTGCAAAGTGCAGTACGGTAGCGTGGCCGAGCGGTCTAAGGCGCTGGTTTAAGGCACCAGTCCTTTCGAGGGCGTGGGTTCGAATCCCACCGCTGCCATAATATTCATTGTGATACCCAGCAACGGCATGATTGTTTTTAATTCGATCTATTTGTTACGGCGGTCGTGTGGCCTAATGGATAAGGCGTCGGACTTCGGATCCGAAGATTGCAGGTTCGAGTCCTGCTACGATCAGTTAAGTTTCATTGCGGTTTTTAGTTATTCGCCGACACAACTCTTATGGAAACAGAAGCTCATAGAAACCTTGAAATATTTGCTAACCGTTAACACACCCTGTCTTCGCTTCAAGGTGGGTGCTCTGTCTCAACGACATAACAAGCTATGAGTGAAAGCTGTACTTTGGCGAGCGAGGATTTTGTGAACTTTTACCGTTCCAAGTTTCTTTTGCCACTGACGACGGTGATTTCTAGACGCAACAACGAAGTACATCCTAATCCTGCTGAAACAGCCAGAAGTAAAAATTTACTTTGTATCTGTGATCTCGGTGGACCATAGTAATCTTACGTGAACAGCAAGAACATCACTTGTACATCTACCAGTTAAACAAAAACGACTGTGGGCTCATCCGGGAATTGAACCCGGGACCACTTACACCCGAAGCAAGTATCATACTACTAGACCAGTGAGCCTGTACCGTCGCAATTTAACATTAAACGCAAGAAAAAATCATCTTTGCTACTTGTCAACGACTCTTAATATGCTATTAAAGAGCAAAAGTGCCAAAAATTTAGGTTCCACTGAGAATCGAACTCAGATTGTCAGAGTCAAAGTCTGAAGTGCTAACCATTACACCATGGAACCTCTACAGGATCAATGTCTAGGAGACAGCTAAAGTTACGCCTAGGGACCTTACGGAAGGTACTTTAGGTTTAAAGCGTAAGCTCTTGTCGATCCGCGCCAGCAAAAATTAAACGTTAAGATAACAAGATATAGGACGTCTAAATCGAACTGCCTCGTTTTATTACGTATTAACGACAACGGATAGCATGAAAAAAACCAATCAGGAAGCAAGGACGGACGCATTGCAAGAAATAGTAAGTTAGTTGAGCAGCGGCTTGGAAGTTGCTAATCTGGAGCATCAAATCTTCAATACAGACAGTAATGCTTCTTGGCACCAGACTCGCCGTAATCACGGTTAAAAAATGATACCGATTGAAATTTGGACGAAAAATTTAGGGTATAAACAACGGGCGATTACATTTTAAGAAAGATTTTTGATCTCAATCGTTTTCTATTACTTGGCGACGCTTACGCGTAAATACGTGATTTCGACGTTCGTCGTTGCCCGTCGAACTATGTTTCCATCCTTCGATAGCTCAGTTGGTAGAGCGGTGGACTGTAGAAATGAAACAAGTATTAGGTTAAAGAGATTAGTTATCCATAGGTCGCTGGTTCAACTCCGGCTCGAAGGAAATGAATAGTTGATTGACATTACTAACCTTAAATGCAATTCATAGTGGATAAAAACAACCTCAATTTGCCACTAAAATATTACGACGAAAGCTAGAAAACAATAGAATAATCCACAAACTGACATTGGCAGCATGTGGCTCATTGGTCTAGTGGTATGATTCCTGCTTTGGGTGTAGGAGGTCCCGGGTTCAAATCCCGGATGAGCCCCACCTTTACTCATACGATGCAATCAGTCATCACTCAGTGGATTTATACGTAGTAATCTGCATAATATGTATATCAGCTATTGAACTCTCCTGTCATGCCTGTTGAATTGATAATAGTATATCATAAATGACCCCTTTTAAAAGACTAGGAATTTAAGAGTTCTACATTGGTGCCAAACATAGTTGCTCATTGCCAATTTAGCACCACGGTTACACATGGTGTGATGAAACTTGTGATTTCCGCCTCCGCCAACATCTGCCTGCAAAGTGCAGTAAGGTAGCGTGGCCGAGCGGTCTAAGGCGCTGGTTTAAGGCACCAGTCTCTTCGGGGGCGTGGGTTCGAATCCCACCGCTGCCATGTTTTAATTCGTGATACCCAGCAACGGCATGATTGTTTTTAATTCGATCTATTTGTTACGGCGGTCGTGTGGCCTAATGGATAAGGCGTCGGACTTCGGATCCGAAGATTGCAGGTTCGAGTCCTGCTACGATCAGTTAAGTTTCATTGCGGTTTTTAGTTATTCGCCGACACAACTCTTATGGAAACAGAAGCTCATAGAAACCTTGAAATATTTGCTAACCGTTAACACACCCTGTCTTCGCTTCAAGGTGGGTGCTCTGTCTCAACGACATAACAAGCTATGAGTGAAAGCTGTACTTTGGCGAGCGAGGATTTTGTGAACTTTTACCGTTCCAAGTTTCTTTTGCCACTGACGACGGTGATTTCTAGACGCAACAACGAAGTACATCCTAATCCTGCTGAAACAGCCAGAAGTAAAAATTTACTTTGTATCTGTGATCTCGGTGGACCATAGTAATCTTACGTGAACAGCAAGAACATCACTTGTACATCTACCAGTTAAACAAACGACTGTGGGCTCATCCGGGAATTGAACCCGGGACCACTTACACCCGAAGCAAGTATCATACTACTAGACCAATGAGCCTGTACCGTCGCAATTTAACATTAAACGCAAGAAAAAATCATCTTTGCTACTTGTCAACGACTCTTAATATGCTATTAAAGAGCAAAAGTGCCAAAAATTTAGGTTCCACTGAGAATCGAACTCAGATTGTCAGAGTCAAAGTCTGAAGTGATAACCATTACACCATGGAACCTCTACAGGATCAATGTCTAGGAGACAGCTAAAGTTACGCCTAGGGACCTTACGGAAGGTACTTTAGGTTTAAAGCGTAAGCTCTTGTCGATCCGCGCCAGCAAAAATTAAACGTTAAGATAACAAGATATAGGACGTCTAAATCGAACTGCCTCGTTTTATTACGTATTAACGACAACGGATAGCATGAAAAAAACCAATCAGGAAGCAAGGACGGACGCATTGCAAGAAATAGTAAGTTAGTTGAGCAGCGGCTTGGAAGTTGCTAATCTGGAGCATCAAATCTTCAATACAGACAGTAATGCTTCTTGGCACCAGACTCGCCGTAATCACGGTTAAAAAATGATACCGATTGAAATTTGGACGAAAAATTTAGGGTATAAACAACGGGCGATTACATTTTAAGAAAGATTTTTGATCTCAATCGTTTTCTATTACTTGGCGACGCTTACGCGTAAATACGTGATTTCGACGTTCGTCGTTGCCCGTCGAACTATGTTTCCATCCTTCGATAGCTCAGTTGGTAGAGCGGTGGACTGTAGAAATGAAACAAGTATTAGGTTAAAGAGATTAGTTATCCATAGGTCGCTGGTTCAACTCCGGCTCGAAGGAAATGAATAGTTGATTGACATTACTAACCTTAAATGCAATTCATAGTGGATAAAAACAACCTCAATTTGCCACTAAAATATTACGACGAAAGCTAGAAAACAATAGAATAATCCACAAACTGACATTGGCAGCATGTGGCTCATTGGTCTAGTGGTATGATTCCTGCTTTGGGTGTAGGAGGTCCCGGGTTCAAATCCCGGATGAGCCCCACCTTTACTCATACGATGCAATCAGTCATCACTCAGTGGATTTATACGTAGTAATCTGCATAATATGTATATCAGCTATTGAACTCTCCTGTCATGCCTGTTGAATTGATAATAGTATATCATAAATGACCCCTTTTAAAAGACTAGGAATTTAAGAGTTCTACATTGGTGCCAAACATAGTTGCTCATTGCCAATTTAGCACCACGGTTACACATGGTGTGATGAAACTTGTGATTTCCGCCTCCGCCAACATCTGCCTGCAAAGTGCAGTAAGGTAGCGTGGCCGAGCGGTCTAAGGCGCTGGTTTAAGGCACCAGTCTCTTCGGGGGCGTGGGTTCGAATCCCACCGCTGCCATGTAATTCATTGTGATACCCAGCAACGGCATGATTGTTTTTAATTCGATCTATTTGTTACGGCGGTCGTGTGGCCTAATGGATAAGGCGTCGGACTTCGGATCCGAAGATTGCAGGTTCGAGTCCTGCTACGATCAGTTAAGTTTCATTGCGGTTTTTAGTTATTCGCCGACACAACTCTTATGGAAACAGAAGCTCATAGAAACCTTGAAATATTTGCTAACCGTTAACACACCCTGTCTTCGCTTCAAGGTGGGTGCTCTGTCTCAACGACATAACAAGCTATGAGTGAAAGCTGTACTTTGGCGAGCGAGGATTTTGTGAACTTTTACCGTTCCAAGTTTCTTTTGCCACTGACGACGGTGATTTCTAGACGCAACAACGAAGTACATCCTAATCCTGCTGAAACAGCCAGAAGTAAAAATTTACTTTGTATCTGTGATCTCGGTGGACCATAGTAATCTTACGTGAACAGCAAGAACATCACTTGTACATCTACCAGTTAAACAAAAACATATACGGGCTCATCCGGGAATTGAACCCGGGACCACTTACACCCGAAGCAAGTATCATACTACTAGACCAATGAGCCTGTATTTGTGCAATTTAACATTAAACGCAAGAAAAAATCATCTTTGCTACTTGTCAACGACTCTTAATATGCTATTAAAGAGCAAAAGTGCCAAAAATTTAGGTTCCACTGAGAATCGAACTCAGATTGTCAGAGTCAAAGTCTGAAGTGCTAACCATTACACCATGGAACCTCTACAGGATCAATGTCTAGGAGACAGCTAAAGTTACGCCTAGGGACCTTACGGAAGGTACTTTAGGTTTAAAGCGTAAGCTCTTGTCGATCCGCGCCAGCAAAAATTAAACGTTAAGATAACAAGATATAGGACGTCTAAATCGAACTGCCTCGTTTTATTACGTATTAACGACAACGGATAGCATGAAAAAAACCAATCAGGAAGCAAGGACGGACGCATTGCAAGAAATAGTAAGTTAGTTGAGCAGCGGCTTGGAAGTTGCTAATCTGGAGCATCAAATCTTCAATACAGACAGTAATGCTTCTTGGCACCAGACTCGCCGTAATCACGGTTAAAAAATGATACCGATTGAAATTTGGACGAAAAATTTAGGGTATAAACAACGGGCGATTACATTTTAAGAAAGATTTTTGATCTCAATCGTTTTCTATTACTTGGCGACGCTTACGCGTAAATACGTGATTTCGACGTTCGTCGTTGCCCGTCGAACTATGTTTCGATCCTTCGATAGCTCAGTTGGTAGAGCGGTGGACTGTAGAAATGAAACAAGTATTAGGTTAAAGAGATTAGTTATCCATAGGTCGCTGGTTCAACTCCGGCTCGAAGGAAATGAATAGTTGATTGACATTACTAACCTTAAATGCAATTCATAGTGGATAAAAACAACCTCAATTTGCCACTAAAATATTACGACGAAAGCTAGAAAACAATAGAATAATCCACAAACTGACATTGGCAGCATGTGGCTCATTGGTCTAGTGGTATGATTCCTGCTTTGGGTGTAGGAGGTCCCGGGTTCAAATCCCGGATGAGCCCCACCTTTACTCATACGATGCAATCAGTCATCACTCAGTGGATTTATACGTAGTAATCTGCATAATATGTATATCAGCTATTGAACTCTCCTGTCATGCCTGTTGAATTGATAATAGTATATCATAAATGACCCCTTTTAAAAGACTAGGAATTTAAGAGTTCTACATTGGTGCCAAACATAGTTGCTCATTGCCAATTTAGCACCACGGTTACACATGGTGTGATGAAACTTGTGATTTCCGCCTCCGCCAACATCTGCCTGCAAAGTGCAGTAAGGTAGCGTGGCCGAGCGGTCTAAGGCGCTGGTTTAAGGCACCAGTCTCTTCGGGGGCGTGGGTTCGAATCCCACCGCTGCCATGTAATTCATTGTGATACCCAGCAACGGCATGATTGTTTTTAATTCGATCTATTTGTTACGGCGGTCGTGTGGCCTAATGGATAAGGCGTCGGACTTCGGATCCGAAGATTGCAGGTTCGAGTCCTGCTACGATCAGTTAAGTTTCATTGCGGTTTTTAGTTATTCGCCGACACAACTCTTATGGAAACAGAAGCTCATAGAAACCTTGAAATATTTGCTAACCGTTAACACACCCTGTCTTCGCTTCAAGGTGGGTGCTCTGTCTCAACGACATAACAAGCTATGAGTGAAAGCTGTACTTTGGCGAGCGAGGATTTTGTGAACTTTTACCGTTCCAAGTTTCTTTTGCCACTGACGACGGTGATTTCTAGACGCAACAACGAAGTACATCCTAATCCTGCTGAAACAGCCAGAAGTAAAAATTTACTTTGTATCTGTGATCTCGGTGGACCATAGTAATCTTACGTGAACAGCAAGAACATCACTTGTACATCTACCAGTTAAACAAAAACGACTGTGGGCTCATCCGGGAATTGAACCCGGGACCACTTACACCCGAAGCAAGTATCATACTACTAGACCAATGAGCCTGTACCGTCGCAATTTAACATTAAACGCAAGAAAAAATCCGTATGTTGTCAACGACTCTTAATATGCTATTAAAGAGCAAAAGTGCCAAAAATTTAGGTTCCACTGAGAATCGAACTCAGATTGTCAGAGTCAAAGTCTGAAGTGCTAACCATTACACCATGGAACCTCTACAGGATCAATGTCTAGGAGACAGCTAAAGTTACGCCTAGGGACCTTACGGAAGGTACTTTAGGTTTAAAGCGTAAGCTCTTGTCGATCCGCGCCAGCAAAAATTAAACGTTAAGATAACAAGATATAGGACGTCTAAATCGAACTGCCTCGTTTTATTACGTATTAACGACAACGGATAGCATGAAAAAAACCAATCAGGAAGCAAGGACGGACGCATTGCAAGAAATAGTAAGTTAGTTGAGCAGCGGCTTGGAAGTTGCTAATCTGGAGCATCAAATCTTCAATACAGACAGTAATGCTTCTTGGCACCAGACTCGCCGTAATCACGGTTAAAAAATGATACCGATTGAAATTTGGA